>NC_138657.1:79391838-79596838 GCF_964273445.1 Streptopelia decaocto
CGCCGCCTCCCTCCTCCTTCTTGTGGCAGAGACCGAAGGCGGCGGCGGGGAAGCCGTAAGGGTGCGGGAAGAGCCCCCCGCAACCAGGGAACTTCTGGAGCACGCCGCCGAAAGAGCCCTTGCTGGGCACCGGGATGACCGGGTAGCTCCGTGGGCTTTTGCCGCCGTGCGCCGCCGCCGCCACGGCCTCCTGCAGCTCCTCGTCCTCCTCGAAGCGCGGCCGCTTCTGGTGCAGCTCGGGCGGAGCGGCCAGGAGGTGCGGGCTCAGCAACCCGCCGCCCACCACGGCGGCCGCCGCCTTCACCGAGCCCAGCGGGTGGCAGGCGGCGGGGGCGGCGGTGGCGGGGGCGGGAGGGGCGGGCGGCAGGGCCCGCTTGCGGCTGCCGCCGTTGAACATGGCCTTGACATCCTCCCAGGCAAAGACCAGCTCGTCCTGGGGGCTTTTGTCGGTGAGCTTGAGGTGCCGGCGCCAGGAGTTGAAGTTGGCGGCGTCGGGCTGGGTGTACTTGGCGTCGGGGGTGCGGTGGGAGTGGAAGATGAACTTGTTGGGAGAGAAGTACATGCTGCAGTAGCTGCACTTGATGCACTTGGCCCGGGAGCTGTTGTAGCGGGCAGGGATGAAGCTGCCTCGGCACCCCCAGGCGCACTCGTGGGATACGTCGAAGGCGAAGTTATCCGGCAGTTTGGGGGGCCGGTTCTCCCCCAAGAAGGACTTGCAGAGCCGCTCCGCCTCCCGTTTGGTGATCATCCCGCAGCGACGGGAGGAGATGGGCATGGCCCCGGCCCGCCGGAGGATCTCCAGCTGCACCGGTGTGCACTGCACGCAGGTGATGCCCAGAGCCACCCGCCGGTTGTGGATCTCGTTATAGCTGAAGTTTTTAAGGAGGGTGTTGGAGATCTGCGCCAGGCACAACCTCTCCTGCCCGTCGATGACCAAGGAGACGATGGGGATGCCGTAGAGGATCACCTGCCCCACTTGGTTGGGCTTCATGGCGGCGTGGCCGGCCCTCGGCTGGTTCATGGGGTCCGGCGGGTACGCGCTGGACGGGGAGGGCAGCAAGATGTCGGTGGGGCCGGGCAGCGGGCTGGTCGCCATCGCCTCAGCGCCTGGGGGGCTGCTCTGCTCCAGCTGCGGGCGGGAAGGGTGGAGAAAGACACAGCGCCGTCAGCCGGGGACCCACAGGGGATGGAGGGTCCCTGCCGCAAGCACCACCCCCCTCGAGTCTCGCAGCGTGGGGAGGCGCTACCCTTGGCGACCCCCAAAACCCACCCTGGCCTCCACGGGGGTACGACCGGGGCTGCGGGGCATCCGCGCATCCCGGCACTCCGACGTGCGCATCTCACCGCGGGTGTGGAGATGGCGGTAAACGAGCGAACCGCCCCCGTTAAGAAGATGCCCCGACCCACGGGCGGTTCATGCCGAAACGCGTGTCCGCCTCCTCGTTCTGGAAACCCGCCGCTGCCCCAGGAAGACGCCTGGCGGACGCTGTTAGCTCGGCCCGACGACTTCTCCCCTCCGCACCCCCAGGGCCGGGGCAGCCGCGACGGGAAAGCGCGGAAAGGACGGAGAAAAATAAAACTTTCGATGCTCCCCGCGGACACCCGCGCATCCTCCCCGCCCGCTGCGCCCTTTACCTCCGCGGCCGCGCTCTAGCCCTGCCACCGCCGGGCCCTCCTCCGGAGGCGCATCTCACCCTCCGCGCCCGCGGAGCAGCGCGCCCAAGCCGGAGCGTTGCCCTCGGTGCGGCGCGCACGGCGGCGGCTGCGAGCGCGGAAGCTCCGCGCCTCGCCCGGTGCGCGGCAGCCCCCCCGTGGGCTGTGTGACGTCAGCAGCCGGGGGGCGGTGAAGGGGGAGGGGGTCCGGCTCCCCCATCCCTCCCTTCGCGCACCGGGAGGGGACGCGGACGCCCCGTCGGGGTCCGACCTCCCGCAGCCGCCCCCCCGAGCGCTTCCCCGGGCCGAGGCGGCTCGGCACACGGTTTTCCCGTTTTCCCACCGAGCTCGTGGTCGGAACGGTGGAAGGTGGGATGCAGGTGGGATGCGCTTTGGCTTTTTCTGCCTTTAAAAAAAATTTTATGTTTATTTTTCCTCCCCACGATCTGAGCCCGATCGCTGCCAAAAAAACTGAATAAGCTCGACATAAAAGCCGCGTCTTTCTGGAAACTTTTCTTTTTTTTTCTTTTTTTTTCTTTTTTTTTCTTTTTTTTTTTTTTTTTAACGGATCTGTCCGAAATTACGGGGCGGAGAAAGAAAACAAAAGTTGATTTCTCGCCACAGCCGTGTCGTCAGCCGCACTTCTCTTCCCAAATACCTACACTGGACTGATTCCCCAAAACCGCTTTCAGAAAGATCCCGTCCCAGGTTCTCGCTTAAGCTTCCCCCAAAGGGCAACACGGCGCAAATATGTTGGGGTTTTTTTGTTGGTTTTGGTATTTTTGTTGTTTTTTTGTTTGTTTGTTTTCTAATTGCTTTATGGCCTCACTTAGGGAAAAAAAAACAACCAATCAAAAAAAACCCCTAGCAAATTATCTGCTGCACGGTAGCCGCACCTGTCCCCCTTTTTGCTTTTTTAAAGTGCAGCAAAAATGTAGATTTTTCACGATCTGCCCCCCGAAAAGCACCGGTAACCTCGTAGGTCCTGAGCGCCGCGACACCTCCCCCGCCCCAGTAACTAAAACCGGTCACTCGGGTCCTTTCCAGCGAGAAAAACTGCGAAACTGGCTAAAAAAATGGGGAAAGGAGGAAGAAAAGCTCCTTTCCAGCTAAAACGGGGAGGACATCTGGACAGCCGGGAGTTTCCTAGTACCCCTCTGATTTTTTTATACCAAAATTGTTCCCTTTTGCCAATACAAAACCTGCACTTTTAGCCACGAAACTTTGTGTGTGTATATATATATATTTTTTTTTTCATAGACATCACATATCCAGGCGAAAAATCTCTTCGCCGACCTTTCCCAGGACATCCACGCTAAAGGTCACGGACTCTCCGCATTTGCCCCTTCGGGCAGCAAAACTGCAGAGTCCCCCCCGACCCGGATCGCTCGGGTCCTCGCTAACTTTGGGGAGAAAAAACCCACCAAAATAATTATAAAATCACACCTCTCCTTATTACTTCTGTCGCTTCTTATTAAACCTCGCTCGCCCCCGTGCCGCCACTGTCACACGGAGGCTCCCCCCTTTTCCCCTCCCTCCTACTTTTTCCCGAGCATCTTTTGCACGGAGCCTGCTGTTTCCGTGTGAGCAACAGCTACAAGCCTCACACTGGTGACATTTTAATCAATGCTTCCTACCCGGCCTGACGTGAATTTTACACTTCAAAACTCTCCTCCGCCAGCTAATTGATTCGAATTGTTTTATTGGTTAAACCCGTGTCACACATTGTATGATCTATTACCACGCCACGGAGAAAATCTCCCCTCCTGTCTTCTTTCCCTGGTCGGCACCGGGAGGGATGGGGGGAGGTTTTTAGGGGGAACCCGCCTGCTCTTGCGGGCGATCGGTGGGTGCAACCCCGTCGAGCATCCTCTCGGCCACCCGGTGGCTTTTCCCCGACGATTCCCGAGAGAACCGAGGATGGACAACTTGGCCCGGGGCTCTGAGATCAGCGTCGGGAAGAGGAGGAAAAAACGGTTTCGGGAGGTGGAAGAGATGAGCGGGTTTTGCAAACGAAGCAAACCCCTGAGTTCCGACCTCGCAGCCTGGGGGTGGCAGGGTCGGTCCGGGGCAGTCGTTAACCGCCGCCTGCGTTTTATTTCGTGATGAATAAACGAAAAGCAAAGCTAAAGTTTGTTGTTGTTGTTGCTGCTCACCCGCTCGGTGCTATTGACCCCCTTTAATTCCGTTGGAAAAAATTAAGGGTTGCCTCGACTTCCTCTATAGGGAAAGCTGAAGCCCATGAGGACTGGGGGTACTATAGTCCTTATGGAGTGGGGAGCGGAGTGTAAGACCCAGTCGCAGGGGCACTGCCCGCAGCCTCACCGAGGGCCCTTGGCTCGGTGGAGCCCTCCGAAGAGGGAACAGAGACTGATCCGCACCACCAGCATGTTAGAAAAGCGGGACAAAATACACTGTTATTTTTTTTACCGTTCTTTTTACCATTTTTCCCCCTTCCTATTTAAGCCTGTTGGGAAACCTCGTGGAGTCCCACGCGCATTGCGGGGCGGCGGGGGGTTGAGCTGGAAAGATTGCTGGAAAAAGGTCGGTCCACCCAGGGACCGGGCGGCTCCTGCAGATGACCCCCAGGAGGGCGAGGGCCCCGCGGCTGCTCCGGCTGCAGTCGAACCCATCGCCGTGCCCGCGGACCGGCTGGAGCCCAGCCTGGATGAACCCCATGCAAGGGACAAGAGGCAAATCCCGACTTGATGGGGGGGTGTCTACACTGTCCCCCCGGGTAACTGCAGACCTGGGCTCCTTTTCTGATACCGTTGTTCTTTTCATTATTTGCTGAACGGCTGGGTTGGAGTCTTCTCCTGAGAGAGGAGAAGATGGACAAACTTCTCCCAGAAGCCTGGAAGGCATAAATACAAGTCCTGGCTCCTTTTCCCTCTTCCCTTCTCTGTGGCGATTCTGCCTTGGAGCAGCCGAGTGAGAGACGACAGCAGCAGATCCTCTCGCTTCATGTAAAAACGAGCAGCTGAGAAAAGCGGCCAAGTTTAAACCACCCCAAAACACCCTCCCAGCCTTTATTTACTTCCGCAGCGCTTAAATATTGTAGCAGAGAGGCCACGAGGAGTAAGATAACCTCGGTGAGTTTCAAAAACCACAAAGAAAACCACCCCCAACGCGGACCCATCCCCTACTCCCTCCACATCCCATTGAAACTTGCAGCCGTGTAAGTAGCAGACACACAAGGTATCGTTATAAAACCGCTTCTCCTAATAAAAATCCAGGCAGCAAACGAGCGTTTTAAAATACTTTCGGGTAGATTTCACTTGCACTGTTTGGTCCAGAGGGCAGCTCATTTCTAAGTATCTTTTTTTTTTTTTTTTTTTTTTTTAATCGCGTTTTATTATATTAGGCAGAAAGGGCATTTGGAATAGAGGTGGTCCCATCTGGAAAACCCCGGAGCTCATTTAGATCACATCACTTCGGGCTTTGTCTCTGCTCTTGAATAACCCAGCTAGACACAACAAAAGGACAGAGATCTACGTGGAGTTTTTTCAGTGGCAAGAGAACGCCTCGGAAAGATGCATCTCTGATCATAATAACGGAAGGCGAAAAAGACTCAGCGCGATCTTCTGCCTCACCGAAGGCACCAGGAGAGTTTAGGGATGGGGCATTTCTGGGTAAGCTGAAAACCAGCACGGCGGCTGAAGGGTAGGAACTGTGAAAGGCAGGAGCTGTGAACGGCATCTTTTGTCCCTTAACTTCTCAATTTAATACGCTCCGAGCGATCGAAAACCCGAGGTGTTCCCCGCCGAAGGTACGTGCAGGAGATGCGGACACCCCCGCCGTGGGAAGGCTGCTCGCCACCCCCCCCCCCCCGCCCAGCATCATCCTCCCGAATAGAAACGGCACCAAAAACAAGCTATTTGCCATTTTATTTCAACGTACGTGAAGGGACTCGCAACCCAGGAGGAGATGGGTAGCTCCACATCCCGCTCCTCAGAGCTTAAAACCGCGAGTGGGTTTATTTCTGTCCTGCCTGGGGATGGGGTGACAAGGAGGAAAAGAGACGCAAGTTTAGATGTGGGTGAATTAACCCCCGGGGACGGTGGGATAGAAGGAAATTTAAAAAATCCCAAACGGAAAACACCTCAGCTATTGATTTATTTTTCTTTCAAACCCATAAATTAAAGCACCCTGAACATCTTCCAGCAGAAACCAGTAACAAACTTCCACGGCAGAGAAACGAGGTCCCGACCGGGCTGGGATGGGGACCAGAGAGCCTAAAACTTCCCAGGGAAACGTGACGCCATCGGGCGAAGACTCATCACGTCAGTAAATAATTCAATTTTGCGTCTTTCAGAACCCAGTAACCTTGGGTGTTTTCGAAAGCAGATTGTACAAACAGGCAATTAAGATGAGCACTGAGACTTTCAGAGGAGATATAATGAACCAGCTTTAATTACTATCTTGAAATTAAAAATGTAATATACAGATTTAAATTTATTTTCACCTAAATTGTGTATAAAATTATATGGCGCTTTTTTCCCCCTCTTTTCCCAGGCTAAGAAACGAATTGCCACCAAGCTCGCCACTAAAAAGTCTGAAGTACTTTCCAAACCCTGTTCCCCAACACACAGTAATAATGATACATTTATCATTACTGATGACCACCCACTGGTTTATTATTGCTTTGTTGCAACTATTACAATCAAGAGATTTCTTTATTTACTGTTAACATTCACTTAAAGCTGAATGTTAATGACTCTTCTGAATTCACCAAAGAGTTTTCCGTTATATTTCAGGAGTAGTTACGGTTTGGGTTTCAGAAACGGCATAAAAGGAGAAAAGCTGGGTGGTTTGCTAATTTCCACCCCCCCATCCCCCCCTTTCTTCTTAAAAGGCTGTTTGAGAGGATTTATCTAAGTCGGATTTTCAACAAAGAGTTGCAAAAGCCTTGCCATAATGTACGTACTTGACTGTAGCTAATTATGTGAGTATTTTATTACAGGAGATTCATTCATTATTGATAAATGTTTGCAGTAACTTCCTGCTATGCAGAGTTGTATTTTATGAGGAATAAACAACCTATGGGGATTGGGATTGTTTGGCTTCTACACTCCCGCACCCTTTGACAGTTCACATCACCCACTTAGGGGGCTGGCTCGTCACCTTCTCCCTCTCTACACCCAGATGCAACTTTTCCACCACCGCATCCCTCTGGTCCCCTCCTCCCTCGCCATAATTTCAGGATTATGTTAAAAAAAGTGACTTGCCAGGGAGGATGTTCTACTATAGGCACTCTTTCCGTAAAGCCAGGTCTATATGGGCGTTAGCACAGGGTTATATAGACCGCTATGAGCTGCTGCTGCAGGGCAGCCCATGGGCAGGAGCTGTGCAACAAGCAGGCAGCCCATCCAGTAAGGGTTTGAGCGGGGGGGAAAGGACTTTCCCGAGGGCTCTCCGCTTCTTTCCAGCTCTCAGACCCCCAAAGCCCTGGGAATCCAGGCGGTAAATAATAATGTATTTTAAACAATCTACCGTTTTCCCCGGCTTTTAAACCTCGGACCCACCGACAAAGCGGAGGAGACGCGTCCCTCCAGGCGGGTGGCCACCTCTTATCCCACCTCTCCCCCCAAATCAGCCCCTTCCCGAATGAGGAGGGTCTCCCCGGGTGGGCGCTCGCCCTCCGGCAGGACGCCGAGCGCTGCGCGGCCGCGGTGCTGAGCAGAAAACTCCGCGCACCCACCGCCCTGGGGGGGCCGCGAAGGTCCCCGCTTTGGCCTTGGGGACCAGCCAGCCTTGGTCCACCTGTCCGATCTCCAAACCCGGCCCCAAAGTTCATTATTTCGAAGGAAAAATAATTAAGATAGCGGTATATCTAGAAAAGCAACGGAAAGCGGGAGACGCGCAGCTACAAACCATCGCCCCTTCCCTCTGCAGCAGCCCAAACTTGCGGGGGGCTCCTCTCACCCATCGGGGCTCTCCCAGCCAAACCCGACCCGGTTCCTGGCAGCCGCTTTCCACCCCCCGCCCCGAGGAGCAGCACGACCCTGCGACCTGTCGCGACAGCAAACGACATTGCCAGTTATTCCAGGAAGTGGAGGAATACACCCAAATCAGGAGTTCCCCCCCCCCGACACCGTTCCCGCTTGTCCCCATGCTTACCTGAGCACCCGAATTCTATAGGCCCCCCCTGGGCCACGGGGAACAGGGCGGGAGGAGCGGCAAGAACGGGGCCGCGTTCCGCGGTAGCTCCGCTAGCGCGTAAGTTTGTCTCCCGCCTGTGCCGCGGCAGCTGTGCCGCGGGTGGGTCGTGTCTCGGACGCCTTCTAGCAGCCAGGCAGCGCCCTGCAAGCGGTGCGGGAAAGCCGCCCCCTTCCCCGGCCCCCCTCCCCTTCCTTAGCCGGGGGTTGGGAGGCGGGGGGGGAACCCGCGGCCGCCCCCACGCCGGGGCAGGTCCGCCCCGACGGCTGCGGAAGGTGGGAGGGGGGTACCCTCACCCGCCTTGCTCGGTACGGGGCAAGAGGGACCCTGTTGAAGGGGCGGGCTCCGTTTTGCCAAACTCCCCCCTCCCCAAATTTCCTTCCCCCCCCCCCCAATTTTTCTTTGCCCCTTCTTGCTTTCCCCACAAAAGGAATTACAGCGAGGACCCCCTGCCCCAAACAGTAAGCAGGAGGGATCCCCCCTACCCAGCACACACCCCTGCGGGATGAGAAGAGGGTGGGAGGCACAGCCGCCCCCCTCTGAACCCCCCTACTCCCGCAGAACCCCCGTCCCCAGCAATGCGCTTCCCGCGGATCACTCGACGTGCGGAACAAGGCGGCTGCTTAAAAACACAAAGCCGGAGCCCTAATGAGTTCAATTACAATGTGGTAAACACATTGCCTCTACGCTTTAATTAAGCCGGCTGTCCAATTTTAACTCATTAGTAATTCATTAAGAGAACAGCCTTTAGCTGGCTGTAAGGAGAAGGCGGCACCGCAGCCTTTAAGTTACGCTGCGCGCACACCCCAAGGTGTTGGGGTATGGGAGAGTGTCCCCCACAGCAAAGGGAGTTCCTGACCCCCAAACGGGTATCGCCTGTTGTCCCAGACACTGTGGGACGCCCCGCATCGGGGAAGGGGACTCGAAGGAGCCAGGCTGGGAAAGAGGAGAGTTGTCCTGGGGGTGCCCGGGACCCCCCCGACCTTCTTTCTCTAGGGAGAAGCCAGACAAATTTACGGGGCGGGGGGGGGGATGCTCTAGGGACCGCAGAGTCCCCGCGCCTCGTCTTTTAAAATAAAATAAATTAAAAGATAGAGGAAGCGTTTGAAACATATCTGGGCCAAGAAACAGGTCAAATGTGCCCGAGCAGCAAATTTGCTTTGGTGTGTGAAAACAGGGGGTTGTACGGCCAGATCCTGCCCCGGGGAGCCGGAGAGGTGTTTGGGGACCGGAGCCATGCGAGGTGTCGGGAAGGGAGGGGGATCCCCCCCAAAAAAACCCCACCCATCTCAAAGCTTTCCCTGACGAGCTGGAGCGCGTCCCGCTCCGCGGAATCGTGCGCATCTCTCCGCGCCTTTGCGCTGCCTTTTGGTTGCTGGTCCGGCGGTCACTGCAGCAAATCGCTTTAGGGGGGGACACGAATTTCCCTTCGCCGTGGCCCTCAGCTCCCGAGGCGCGACCACCCGCCGTGTCCCGGGTGGCCGTGGACTTGTCCCCGAGCCCCGCGGTGACAGTGGCGGAGCGGGGATGCAAAGTTTTCCCACTGCAGAGACTGCCCCGTTGAGGATTAAAGCATCTTTAACTCCAAATTGCAATGCCTGGGGGGATGATTTTGAGGGGGCCCGGGCTGGAACCCCCCCCAACACTTCCCCAAATCCCATCCCAATAACATTGTCCTTTTTTATTATTTACGTGATGAGCGTATGAGCAGTTACCTTTTTATCAGAGCTCCAACATGCTGGAGGTTGCATTTGTTTTTTTTTAGACCGACTGAAAGAGTGTTTTGGTTTAGTTTTATTTTTTTTTAATTATTATTATTATTTTTTTTTTTTAGCTATATTCGACATTTAAAATGTGAATATATAAAAAGGATTTAGCAGACGGGAACTGGTTCAGTGTGATCGCCCTTCACTAGTGCCAGATGCTACGGAGAAAGACACACAAAACTGCCAAAAGCCTTTCAGAAATAAGTTTGGGTGAGGGTTATTTTATTTTATTTTATTTTATTTTATTTTATTTTATTTTATTTTATTTTATTTTATTTTATTTTATTTTATTTTATTTTATTTTTTACATTTTTAACCACAGTAGCGTTTGCCTGATCCCAGGCAGATTTTTACCTGGGCTCCTTGCAGTGTCTCCAGCCTGGCACAGCTGCCAGGGGAGGACATGTCACCTCTGCTGTCCCCCTGTCCCCAAACCCAGGTTTAGCCCCAGCTCACAGGCACAGGACCTCTGAGCTACCATGCAGTAGAAAGGGGGCTTCAGACTCCAAATCTGAAGAAGCCTTTAGGCAGACATCTCAAAAATAAACCCTTAATAAAAGTCTCCTTTGGGGAGTAGATTTTGAGCAGTTATCTCTTTAAAGCAATATTTTCTTTTTCCGCATAGCAGGCCCTCTCTACTGTAGTCTTGATTTTCATTTGGCTTCAGGCTTGCAAAGTCAGATTGCCCGGAATTAGGAGATTTGGATATTGTTCCTCTTGATGTCAAATGATTTCTGTCCTCCTCTTGCCCCCCTCCCAAAAATATTATAAATACAGGATCAGGCCCTGGGGGAAGGCAAGTCAGTGGGCTCCGTACTCAGGGCTCGAAAGCAGTGGTATTTAACCTGTTGCTCTGTTGTCATTGTCACCTCCTTTTAATTATCAGATCTTGCCCCAAAAGCTAAAAGAATATTGCTTATCTATCTCTAGACACAACCCCCACTTTTTTGTCTTGCAAAGTACTGGCTTCTGGACACACAGGGGACAATTTCTCTCCAGAGCCTCCTGGTATAAATCTAAAAACCATCTTGAAGCCAGTGGGCTACAATTCATTTTATTACCCCAGTGTTAATCTAGAATAGGTACATAAAAACTGTTAGGACAATTAATCTGAATTAATTTCCAAAGTGAATTAAATTAAATTGAATGAAGACCACCTGAATTCTGAATAAGAACAACCTTCACAGGGGTTTCATGCAGTTTAATTAATCCACTTTTAAATTCTCACCTTCAGCTAATTTGGGTTATTTTCCTGAGTGTCCCCACGAAGGCAAAATCTTAGAGGCAAATGTGGCTCAGGGGAATTCCTCTGGATTTACCCAGATGTAATTTAGAACAGAAATGTATCCTCTAATACTCTTTGACCACGGCACAGAAATGATGCAGAAATGAAGGGTATATATGTTGCGCTGCTGCATGAAGCTCAGCTTTATAAAGGAAATATTAAAAAATAATGTATCTGGGTATTTTACTGTTTCACCCATATCTCTGTGTGTATAAATTCATATATATGTGTGTATGTACAGTCACAGTTGTGCACACCATGAATGTATACTCTATATGTCTTTGCTCTATTTTATTTAATCCATTAAACACTCTTTTCTGTATATCTGAGACTTCAAATGGAGTTAAACAGGGAGCTAAAGAAACAGTGGGATCAGGCAGATTAGCACTGCCCCTTCAAAGTCGAAATAGGATGACAAATCCAAAATTTGCGGTCACTCTGGACCCAGCAATCTAGGACAAATTTACAAAGGTAATGCTGTGTTTCACAAAGCAAAGTCCTTTCTCCTGGCTTAGGAAGATTCACTGGTTTTATAAGGGTTATGGGTGTGATTTTCAAGGGAAGTTGCAATATAATCGTGATATTTGTCCTCTCTCTTCAATGGTAACCTGTTGGTTAAGGAGATGGGACTAAACTAGACACATGAAGGTTTCAATTCTCTCCTAAAAAGCCATTTCAAGCAGTTTAATTTACATTTCAGCATGCAAGCACACCAGGCACATGCTTTTTTAAACAGTTATTTTAAAGATGGGGGAAATTATTTTTCCTTCTGAAATCAGTGACTATAGGACTCATGGGTTAATGATCCCTACATTGCTTCTCTTAACTAGCATAATGAGTGGATTTTGGTACTTCTGAGGTCAGATTCCCTGGGTCAGACCAGTCTGGTACAAGCCAGTATAATATTTGGGCTAAAAGTCCAAGGCCGTCGTGCCACGAACCAACAGACCAAGCAATGGAAATACTTTTGGGCACTGGATCAAGTTATGGTGAAGGCATCTGTTGATTTTTCAAGCCTGGAGTTCTCTGGTTCTGTCTGAAATAACAGAATCACTAAAATAACTCCTCAAATAACCATATTTATAACTCCTCAGATAACTGTGTTTGTGGTGTAAGGTACAGATCACGCCAGAGGACACCCAGAATCCTGGTGTTTTACTCTTTAGTTCAACGAATTACTTCACGACCTTGAAGAGACCCATTTATGGACCAACATTTTAAAGATGAACTCTCAAATAATAGTGCCCTGGGAGAAATGCGGTTTGCTGCCCATCTGTCCAGACAGATGTTTGCTAAAACACAATCTACTTTGGACTGGGAGTTCTCAGTTGAGATACCTAAGTTGGAGAAATACCACCTTTTCTTCAAGATTAAATGTATACACCTGGAAAAGTTGTGTATGGATGTGTTTAGGGAATACCATTCAATCTACCAGCATCTCAGAGGGACTTCATAAAATCTAGCTGAGTTTAATAGTCTCTTATATCTTAGCTTTCATTTTCATTTTTTCATAGTGTAGTTGAAAATTAATGATAATAATAATAATAACAATAATAATAATAATAATAAATCATAACTAGAAGCATTCTTGAAAAAGTACATAAAAAGAAAGATTCCCAAGAACTTAGAAACCATATAGTAACTCCATGATTTGATCCAGACGTGTCCAAACTCTTCGGGAGAGTGGACCCCTGCTAGTCTTTCATCTTCCTCATCAAACTTTTTATTTAATGCATTGTAAATATGCAGTGAAAGAGGTGCTAATTATTAGCTCATGGACAGCTTTGGACTGGCTCTTATGGTGGCATTGTTCCAGAGGTCTGCAGGAGCCAACTGGGAGCTACTGGTTTAATACAGGGCTTGATTCAACACTCATTGAAATGAACGAGACTTTTTCTTTCTAAAAGTCATTCTGGGGAATACTATAGTTTGGTTTAAACACATATATATCATAATGAGAAGACTACATTAAAGAAAGAATCATGAAAGCCAGTGGGTGTCACTCATTCCACCTGTCCAGCCTTCCATCCAATCCATCCATCCATTCATCCATCCATCCATCCATCCCACCATCTGTTCTCATCATTGGAGAGATTATAACGATGCTGAGTACCAAGGGCAGTAACAGGTCCCATGACGTTTTGGAGGCCATGTCTCCAGCAGGCAACCAAGAACTTCTGGGTCACGGAACAAGAACGTTTTCCGAACTGACTTTGCAGTGTCCCAGTGTCAGAGCCTCACCTCATTTCAGATGTCCACACTGTCAACGTACAACACACACACTTATCATGTGCTGAGCACAGACCATTTCATAAAATCAGCTACTTATTAGTCAAAAGTCAAGCCAAGAGCCCCTGTGAAACTGAAAGCAAGTCAATCTCTGCCATTAACTCAGCCAAGGGAGTGAATCCTATGCACTTACCTCTTGGCACAATCCAATTTCAGGGTTGTGGCCACAAGATCAATGCATCTTCTGATCAGTTCCTTTCATAAATTTGGAAGCATTTAAAGGAAAACGCTCCTATCAACTTGTTTGTCAAATGCAGGCACCTGTCATGTACTCATCAGAGTCAAACTTTATAAAGACATGGAAGATTTTCAAAGCAGGCTGCAGCATATGTTATGGGACCTATACCTTTTATAAAATTTAATCAACTCATCTTCAATTTTTGCTTAAAAAAGTTTTGTCTGATGCTAGCCTGTCCCTCTGCTTCATGCAGTTCAGGAACATCTGATCAGTGATGAACCATAGGTTTTGACTATATATGGAATAATCTGACATATATAATTTTAATATCACATTATTAACTGTAACCCAAACACTTATCTACCCTGCCCTTTAGATGATACACGGAGTTCATTTAGCTGGTCCAGCCACCTATTTGCATTCAATATCACAAAAATGGTTTTCTCAAAGCCCTTGGACCTACTAAATTCATATGGATGAAGATTTAATTAAAGTCATGATATTCCCATATCCGGTTATTACTATAAAGACTTTTGGTATTACTCTTACTATCCAACTTGCTCTGGTTGTTTCATTTGCTACTAGTACCAACACTCCTCAGGCCATAGATGTACTGTCCTACTCCATCCACCTAATATTACTGTCAGGCAGATCCTGTGTCTGGCTCCTCAGGAACCATTGTGTGCCCTTGAGCTCTTTCACTGTGGAATCCCCGTGTTTACCTCTTCCTATTATATTTTTTTCCATAGTGGACACTTTTGAGGACCCTGGAGTGAGACAGAAGTCAGGTTGCTCATGATACATCAAACACAGTGCTCCCACCTCTTGTGGTGATTCCTGGGAAAAAGAAGAATAAAACACCACTCTCTGCTGTCAGGGCTAAGACCATCTACTTACCCTGTGTTAATACTGAGTACAAACAACAAGATCCCTCATTTTTCAACGTATTGGTAGTAATAACTTCTCTTCAGACCATACAAGAAGAGCCAGCAGGATTGGCTTTTGATAAGTAAATGTGTAAGTGGCAGCAGGAAGGTTTTTCTCCTCCTTTCTTTGATCAATTCAGAGATATTCTCATGGATTTCCCCATACATGTGCTACAGGTACAGGACAGCCCTAGTTAGAGATGAGGTCCTTCAAGAAGCAAAAGAGGGGATGTGGTGGAGTAGGAATTGCAATGATTCTCAACTCAAGTGCCCCCAAATTACGGTCCTGATTAAAATTGCCTGGGTGGGGATGCCTGTCATCTCCGACCTCCGTCCTCTCACACCCATCTTCCTTCTCCAGAAGCTCATATTCGATATCCTGGAGTGCAGGGATTTCAACCCTTTCTCAGAGTCACCTCTGTTTCTGATGCCTACCCCTGAAATAGCCCCTATGCCCCCAGGTCCAAGCTCTTCTCAATCCCACAGCCCTTTCTTCTGCCTGATGCCCCCACCACATCCCACCTGGGGTTAGGACAATCCACCTAGTTGAGTTGATGGCTTCCGCCTTGCCATGAGCTTACCTAATCGTCTCTACTTCTCCCTTGCTCTTTCTTTTGTTGCTGCCATCCCACTGATTACCATTTAGGTATTTCCAGAACCCCCAACTTCAGTGGTGTAACAGCAAGTTTGGGGGGCAGTGGCTTTTCACCAATGGTAGAATCAGTTTAATTCCCATCTACCCTTTCCTTACCCCCTGAGTCCTCTTCCAGCCCCTCCACCATGGTTTAGCTTCCCTTTATCTGTTTTCAGGGTCACCCTCCAACCTCAAATACTGAAATGCTTCAGGGAGATTAAAATTTTCTACTTCCAGAAGGTGAGTGTTCATTATCACAACAGTGAGACGCAGAGAAGGGGCTTTAAAAGATCTATATCTGCTTTTGACATCAGGAAAAACCTGACAAGGATTTGTCCCTAACTTATCTCTGTGAGCACATAGATCTCTATATTACATATCTTAAATAAAGTCTTCTATTTCACAGCAATGCTGACATACCTTGGTGAGCTGATGTTTAGAAATCAAGCAGGCACATAACTAATTTCAAAGGAGTAACATTACAGATAAGTTTGGCCCAGAACTTAAAGTGTTTCCCATCTGCTTTCATTCATGATTGTTAATTAATTGGTAAGCAATAAACACGGACACTAGCTTTGACAGCTCTGCAGTGGTAGAAACAAAAAGATATCATGGACTGGCTTTCTTGGTGTTATTTAATGAAGTCACAGCCCAATTGCCAGGGAAAAGCTGCTACAGAGAAGATGTCAGAGGGTTTTTTGAAGAAGTGCCTTCAAGCCATCTGCAGTCCCATCACTTTTTGTACAGCAGCGCATTGTCCTTTCAGCTGGGTCTTGCTGGGTTACTGTGGCACTGACCTTTTTTTCACAGATCCAGCCCAAAACTGGGGTGGATAGCTGAAGTTCTAGACCAGGGTTGGGGTATACACCAAGCCTGCAAGGCATCTTGATTCAGCTCCTTACTTTGCTACCAGCTGTCACCTAGTCTTGTGTAAACCATGCAAGTGAGTTTAGCTCTCCTAGTATTAATTGCCAACATTCTTCCCACAGCAAACCTAAGCACCATTAATTAATCATTGTAGGTCAAAACACAGCACCTCTGGAGTGTAGATATCTGCTGGATTAGATAACCTGACCTTCACATGGCTAAATTTGGGGGATATGGATTCATCCATAGGACAAATCCTCAAGGGAACCATTTAGAAATAGGATAAGAATTTGGTGGAAGCAGTGTCTTAATTCCAGCACATTTCAGTCACACTAAGTGCACTAACAAGTGGGTAAATAAATAATAATGACCATAAATAAGCAGAAAAAAGTGTGATAAAAGTTGCTGGGGCACTGAGATGCAGTGGAATGCAGATGGCTGGACAACGCACTGTGCTCTTACCCCATGAATTCCTGTCCCAGGTATTAAACCCAAAATACTAATATAATGTGGTGAGATGCCCTCCAGTCTCCCCAGCTCTCTGCTCCCCACTCTGCCAAGTGTCACTTCTTCTGCAGATAAGGCAGATGTGTCCCCCTCGGAGAGCCAGGACAGGAGAGTGCCAGTCCCATGGGGACAAACGCAGAAAAGATCTCCTGGAGATGCCACCAACCACTGCTTGCATGAAGTGATAACATTTTCCCAAACCTCATTATCTGAAGAACATAATAAAAACATTCTTTTGGCCAACTTTTAGGAACGTCAGGTTACACTGTCTACTTTGCCTACTTATATTTGCTGCAGACAAAGAGATAGAAAAACCATTAACAGCTCTAGTGGTCTTTTAACATTGAGTCTAAACACCCCTAACCCCAGAGGGCTTCACAGCAGGAGGAAAAGCCCCACACTTGTCAGGCCTCCAGCTGTTTATTACTTTTTTCCATCATGATTACCTTGGCTCCAGAAAGTTTTAGTACCATTCAAAATTCAATCCACTTTTATTGACATCTCTAGTTTTGCCAAACAGTTAAACTGAAGCAGACGGCATGAATTTCAGTCAATCAATATTCATTTAAAACTGGACACCCATATGTAAGCATACTCTCTCCTTAGAAATGAGCAAGGAGGCCGAACAATCAATCCACACTTGTATTTAAACTCGTCGACTGTACTCTCAAAAACCCCCACATAAGGCAAAATGGAATGGTTGAATAAGGCAACATGTGATTTCTGTTATGTTATTATTAATAATTAATAATTCACTTAATAACACAGCAGGAGTCTAATCCAAAGCCCGCTGATATCAATAGATTTCTCTCCAGTGTGCTCGGTAGCATCAGAACAGACACAAAAGCCCAGGTTTTTCATGGTTTTCAAGCACCTGCCTCCTGTGCTGAACTCACCTTTACAAAGCTGTCCTGCTGCTTTATGTCCCTTTAACTCAGAACAAGGCAACAAAGTGATTACCGTGTAATGTATGCTGAGTAATGGAGAAGAGGCCAAGAGTAGCGTCCATGTAAGAGGGTTCAGTGCCACAGATTTGAATTCTGGGATTACAGCACTGGTTGAATTTGTTCACCTCTTCTATTATGGATATACACCATGTATAAGATATGGATATATGCCCTATATGTAAGACTAGTATTTATTCCACCATGCTTCAACGTAACATGCTGAATGCATAAATTATTAATAGCTATCATATGGTATCTGCATCCTCATTGTAGGCTGTGTGCAACCAGGACCTGATGTGTAAAAGATAAGAAGACCCAGGAAACACCAAGCTGTTAAGTTTATTTAAAACACTCCTGGTTGCTGTTAACATCTTTAAGGCAACTTCTGAGAAGTCCCACGGCAACCAGACACCCAGGAACGGGACAGCTGGACTTTCAAGCAAATACTATTGTTATTATTACCATTTTGCCTCCCTAATTAACCAGTTGGGCACTTGCCAGCTCTTTATATCTATATTGTAAGGGTTGTTTCCATTGGGTTTAGGCAGACAGTCTTACTTTAAGATCCCTATTGATCAGCTGCCATTCTCACATGGTTAAAGCACTCCTCTAGGGAAACTCTCTCATGTTTTAAGTGCACACAGTTACTCTCATGACTGGCTTGTAAACAGGTTTTAATGGGGCTATTAGTGTAAAAGGACAGGAAACTTTCAAAAAACAGCCTTTTAAATATTCATGAAGATGTTTAATCTGGTGCTTAATCACCACTGTTTGCATATAGCAAAAGGAGGGGGGGCAGTAGTGCTTCACTGTTGGCTATCAACAGGGCATTAATAAACGCTTTTAGAGCCGTGATTGATGTCCGAATTGCAGGTAAACTTTTAACAAAGCACTCCTCACTTCTTTTGCAGAACAGGTCCCCAAAATGGGTGTCCAAGGAGAGGGTCACCTCCCAGGAGAGGAGCTTCAGGGCTGAGCTCTGCTGGAGAGAGTCCAGCGGTGGGCTACAAAGATGCTGAGGGCTCTGGAGCATCTTTCTTATGAGTAGAGACTAAGAGAACTGGGGCTGTTCAGCCTGGAGAAGAGAAGCTGAGAGGGGATCTCATCAGTGTTTACAAATATCTCCAGGGTGGGTGTCAAGAGGATGGACCAGACTCCTTTCAGTGGTGCCCAGTAATGGGATGAGGGGCAATGGGCACAGGCTGAAACACAGGAGGTTCCATCTGAATATGAGGAGAAACTTCTTTCCTTTGAGGTGCCAGAGCCTGGCCCAGGCTGCCCAGAGAGGTTGTGGAGTCTCCTTCTCTGCAGACATTCAAACCCGCCTGTGTGATCTGCTTTGGTGACCCTGCTTGAGGAGGTGGCTTGGACTAGATGATCTCCAGAGGTCCCTTCAACCCCAACCATTCTGTGATTCTGATTCTTGTCCACATCAACCATGGCTGGATCTGAACGTTCTGTTCCATGGTGCAGGCCACATGTCCCCTGACCTGACCAGAAACACGTGGTCACCAGGTTAGACATCTATGTGTCCTGGGGTAGGATGGACCCTCCAGGAGATGCCAGTTTTCACCCACTCCTAGTAACGGGTTGATTCACTCAAGTTTTCTTTCCACCAAAGCTGTGGCTCAGACTGTCAGCTGGTATACACTGAATTGCTGCAAGGGCATGAAAGTCCCTTTAACCAGTTTAACCAGTTCTTTTGCCCCCAACTCCCATTCTCTATAACCCCTCCTGGCCATGCATGTGGTCATACCCACCTGCTCCCTGCTCTGATCTGCCCCAGGAGCCTTACGACTTGGGTAAAAGATGAGTAAGCTAAACAGAATTTCAGCCCAGCATCACTGTTTCTTTGGGGGTATATCGTAGCCATTTCTTTGGTAATTTTTGTAATACATGCTTTATTTTCATTTAAAAAGTAAAGGCGGAAAGGATAGCATTTCCCCAGCGGGAGAGACTTCATGCAATTTTAAAAATGTGCATTATTTAATCCAATAGGCATTAAGATGCCTTGAGCTGTTAACACCTGTTGTGGAAATCCATAATACACAGGCTTAAAAAACCAACAACCCTGAGAGACCCATAAAGGTTCCTGCAGAGCTGTCGTCGCCTCTTGTGTCAATGAGTACTTAAGAACCCTGAAATCTGCGGCTGAACACTTACTGAGCACGTGCTTTCTCTTTAGCTCCAAAAGAAAAAAAAATCCTTAGGATAATTTCATTGAAAAAAAGAATAATGAATATGAAACACCAGTGCATTTCTTACCCAAACCTCTCATGCATTTTTCATATGTTTCCCCACCCAGACGCCTAAATGTACCAGCTTGTAGTCTGTGTTACTACCCTGTAAAACTCCATGTAATACTTCGGCCAACAATTTTTTAATGCTTTGACACATTGCCATTTGACAGCACTTGTCAAACCCAGGCAGCCTGCCTTCAGCTGGGGAGGTCACCTTTGTCTTCTTCAAAAGTAGATCCAGAACCAAGATTCCTGATAGAAAAAGCAGAGGAAAGTAAAATTCCCTGAGGAAGGTGTGGAAGAAACTTCATGTAATCTTACTTTAGCAAGACCTGTGCTCACCTTATCTTCACAATCAGTAGAAACTAGCTATGTTGTGAAGTACTGGCTGGGCTGAAGCCAGTGTAGGTTTTGCTGCTGATCTAATGATGGGACCCCTCTAATAGAACCACGGGACATTTAGATAGCTGCCTTCAACAAGAGACTGTCTGGTACCATTTCAACCTCTTCAGGGTGTCCTGGGATGTCCATCTAGCACCATGCATGTGTTCTAGACAGCTGAATCAAGCCCTGGGAGTCAACCCATATGTGTTGAGGAGCATTTTTGGAGTGATATATTCACAGAATCACAGAATGGTTGGGGTTGGAAGGGACCTCTAGACACCACCTGGTGCAACCCACCTGCTAACGCAGGTTCACCAGAGCAGATCACGTAGGATTGTATCCACTCAGGTTTGAATGTCTCCAGAGAAGGAGACTCCATAATCTCTCTGGGCAGCCTGGTCCAGGCTCTGGCACCTCAAAGTAGTTTCTCTTCATACTCAGATGGAACCGCCTACATTTCAGGCTGTGCCCATTGCTCCTCATCCTGTCACTGGGCACCAGTGAAAAGAGTCTGGGCCATCCTCTTGATGCTCACCTTTCAACGCAAGTAATGTGAGCCACAACCAAGGGACATGTATCTCCATGGCCTATACATGACATTTAGATAATGCATATAGAATCATAAAATCACAGAATCACAGAATTATTTCAGTTGGAAGAGACCCTCAGGATAATCAAGTCCAATCATAACTATAGTCTAGCAGTAAACCATCACCTAAGTAAACCATGTAAACCTTGTCCCTAAGAACCTTTTAAACCCCTCCAGAGATGGTGATTCCACCACTGCCCTGGGCAGCCTGTTCCAATGCCCGACAGCCCTTTCCAGAAAGAATTTTTTCCTAATATCCAGTCTAAACCTAACCTGGTGCAACTTGAGGCCATTTCCTCTTGTCCTATCACTTGTTCCTTGGGAAAAGAGACCAACGCTCTCCATGTTACAACCTCCTTTCAGGTATTTGTAGACAGTGAGAAGTTGCCCCCTCAACTCCTGTTCTCCAGGCTAAACAGCCCCAGTTCCATCAGCTGCTCCCATCACACTTGTGCTCCAGACCCTCACCAGCTTTGTCACCTCCTCTGCACCCTCTCTAGTACCTCAGTGTCCTTCTTATGACGAGGGGCCCAAAACTGAACACAGGATTCAAGGTGACTCAGTGCTGAGTACAATGGCACAATCACTTCTCTGTTCCTGCTGACCACACCAGTGCTGGTACAAGCTAGGATGCTGTTGGCCTTCGTGGCCACCTGGGCACACTGCTGGCTTATATTCAGCTGACTGTCAATCAAAACAAAGACGAAGAGGTGTCTTAGTCTTGAGACTGGAGAAAAATAGGTGTCTGCATGTGCATTAGGGTCCCAGCTCCCAGCAGAGATGGTGGAGATTGAGATAGTACTAAGTGTCTACTGCCATGTGAGATGTCCAAGGCTGTCTGGGGTATCATGTATGAGAGGACTGTGAGGGGGCAGTGTCATTCCAGAGCAAGAGCTAAGGCTAGGTGAGATGGCCGTGGTCCCCTCTCATGCAGCTGGACATTTGTGTTAAGGCAGCTGGATTGAGTTGATTCTGCCCAGCCTGAGCTGCATGAGATTGGTGAGACCACATCTGGAATATTGTGTCCAGTTCTGGGCCCCTCAGTTCCAGAAGGACAGGGAACTGCTGGAGAGAGTCCAGCTCAGCCACCAAGATGCTGAAGGGAGTGGAGCATCTCCCGTGTGAGGAAAGGCTGAGGGAGCTGGAGCTCTTGAGCTTGGAGGAGACTGAGGGGTGATTTCATTAACGTTTATAAATATACAAAGAGTGAGTGTCAGGAGGATGGAGACAGGCTCTTCTTGGTGACAACCAATGATAGGACAAGGGGCAATGGGTTCAAACTGGAACACAGGAGGTTCCACTTAAATTCGAGAAGAAACTTCTCAGCGAGGGTGGCAGAGCCTGGCCCAGGCTGCCCAGGGGGGTTGTGGCGTCTCCTTCTCTGCAGACATTCCAACCCGCCTGGACACCTTCCTGTGTAACCTCACCTGGGTGTTCCTGCTCCATGGGGGGATTGCACTGGATGAGCTTTCCAGGTCCCTTCCAACCCCTGACTTTCTGGGGTTCAGTGAGATAGGTCCCACCTTGCTGCAGGGTAAGACAAATCTGACAGCTGCAGGAGAGTTTTATCATAGGGATAATTAGAAACTTTCCTACCTGCCTTTATTAACTAAATAATTTTATAATTAGTTTGTAGCACTCAAGCCATTTCAGCAGCAGACATAGAAAGCTCCATGGAAGGCAGAGAATTACAAGATTGTTTATTCATGGAACCTAGGAACTTCTTCCCTGTGACTGTCTCCCGTGGTGGATTCCTTGGGGACAAGTGAGAATTTCAGCAATTTCATGAAATCTTACTTAATAATCTACCGATGCTTGGATTAGGAGCACAAGAGGCAGGAGGGCAAGGAGACACCATCCAGAAGAAAGTCAAATGCAAAGCTGTTGCTGATATGAGGAGAACCATGGCTGAGCTCAGACTGGGAGCTTGTGCTGGTTCTAGTTCTATACCTGCTGCACTACTCCAGTTTAAGTTTTGAATGCAGAGATTTTTTTATATCAGAACATAAATATTTTCCAACATTTTTCTTGGTTTCTAGACAACTCTATCTCAGTAAGGCACAGTTTAAGGACCAGCTTTTACTTGAGTTTCACAGCTTGGCACTTAGATAAATATGACTTTCTTGAAAAGAGCTCGTAGCATTTACAGAATAAGGCTTTTGGTTTGGCAACACGATTAGACAGGGCCTTTTCTCTCAGGCATATCTTCAAGGAAAGCTGCTCAAAACTATTCAGACAGAAAGTCTGAGGTTGAAAACATACCTGTTACTTCTGTTTTGTAAACTACATGAAACTACTATTTTTTAATCAGCATGACTTTACTTGAGAAGGATATTATCAGTTTTCTTATGACAAAACCAGAACCTCTTTCTCCCTGATTTTGTTAAATTTTAACTAAGTGCTTTGGGAAACATTTCAGTAACAAATGTTGGAAAAATGCAAGGAGAACTGAATCTATTTCAAAAACTTATGGAACTAAAGAAAGGTGAGTTTTTAATATTTTTAACATAAATACTGCATTTTTTCTAAGAATGTAAAGACACCTGAGGACACCAGGAACACAGGGAGTAATCCTATTCAACCTGACCCTCTTTGCTCCCTTCTGAGATCCATCATGAAACTACACATTGTTTTGGAACAACAAAAAGATGAGAAATTTAAAAGCTGTGTTTCTAACACATCAACCCTGAGAGATACCCCTCTCAGTGAAGTGTTTTAAACCAGTATCATTTTATTGGCTTCTGTGGTCATTCCTGACTGATAATCATGGGGTTGAGATTAAATATTGGTTGGCCAACCTTGTTTTCTCCATCTCATGTGCTTTGGGGTAAATCTGTGGCTCACTGCCCTAACTCTTCCTCATTAAATGAAGTCAGCAGTTCATCGCATAGGCTGCACAAGGAAGCAACAAAACTTGGTATTTTTGGGGGGAACAAAGTAACCCAAATGAGAGGACATCCTCATGGCAATTGTTGCACCCACAGTAGCAAAGTGCATAACTTAATGGGAAAAAAACCTCAAAAGATAGAGCAGTTCTGGAATGATCCCTAAATATATGTTTATTTTTTATGCTTACACCCAATCCTGGAAGATCCTGCTCTTTCTGCAGGAGTCGTGTATTAGTGCTCCAGCTGAGGAACATGCATTAACAACTCTTAGTCTCTTGTTCTGAGCATTATGTCTCATCTTTGAAGTCAGATTAATGGAGATTAGTGGTACCACTTAAGAGTTTAAACATCATACTGACCCAAATTGGTTGTGCAGGCCCAATATATA
This sequence comes from Streptopelia decaocto, assembly GCF_964273445.1. Classification (NCBI taxonomy): domain Eukaryota; kingdom Metazoa; phylum Chordata; class Aves; order Columbiformes; family Columbidae; genus Streptopelia; species Streptopelia decaocto. The sequence goes on from NC_138657.1 coordinate 79,415,539, forward strand.
ATGTTGCACATGCAGGGCTCTTAATGTCCAGAAAGTGACTTCACTAATTGTTTCAGAGAAGAAAGCTTGTGTTACTTTCGGCACTAATCCTGAGGTATTCCCCCCCGCCCTTTTCACATCCACTGTCAAACACATCTGGTTATCCATCTACATAAGTATCCATTTAATAATCAAAGATCATTTTGTTTTAGCTCCAGTTGACCTGTCTGCTTGCCTTCCATGAGTGATTTCATTCATGCCTCTGATCTGTCACATGTCTGCTCCAGTTCCCACTGGGAGTGACATTGGATGTGGGGAAAAAAGATAGGAAAAAACAAAACCAAACAAGTAAAACAAAAAAAAAGCAAAACATGAAAACCAGGCAAAGCACTGTTGAAACTATAGCACTGTATTAAAACAAATGGTTTCAATTATTTTAAATAAGTTGTCTTGGCATAAGCCATGAAGAAACTAAAAACAGAGGAAGCAAAAATATACTTGTTTAAGACTACAGAAATTGAATTAATCCTAATAATTCAAGTTTATTTTTGTGCAATAATTAAAGAAAACCTCTTGCATTTCTCTGGCTCTGTGACCAAAACCAACTTGGAAACACACAGAACATTTCAAGAAATCATTCACTTAGTTGGATTTGGTCCTGATGCCACAAAAAATATGAAAGAATAAGAGAATAACACTTTCCCAGTGTTGCTTTTAGCAGTTCCCATGGGATGGTCTACTGATGCCAGCTGTTTTTGGATGCAGCACTAAGAACAAACTCTCATTTCCTTGTTTGTAGGCCTGGCAGCCCTTACTGGCTCGTAGTTTTTGTTCTACCTCAAGGATCTGCAGAAGCATCAAGGACAAAGATCTAATTTTTACCTGTGTGCTCATGAAGCAGTTGTGCTGATGTACATGACCAGCTTCTCCAGCCAGCCAACGAAGGGACATAGGTGTCTTTGCAGGAGATTGAGCACTTGAGTTAGGTAGACATGTTCTGCCTTGGTTGGCTTTCAAGAGCACCTGCCCCTCTTTACTAGGCAGAAGAGGAATTTATGTGCTTATTTTAAGAGGACTCCCCCTTCCCTAAATAATGAAGATGGAGGTATCTGAGTCAGGTAGACTAAATCACCGACGTGACATGTCTCTGAAGAGCAGCAAGTGTCAGGATGCTATGGTTTACTGCCTCCTCCCGGTTACTGGCCAAATGTGTGCTCTACTTGAAATCAAATTAACCCAAGTCCAGGAGACAAATTCCCACCTCTATCAAGAACTGCTCAGGCAGCACTTTTAATAGCTTACGTCCATCTCTCCATTAACGTGTTAGAGACACGACGCTTCCAACACCATCTCAGCAAGGAGAGCACTACCTATTAACCATCACCCCTTCCTGTAGCACCTGGGTTTCTCCCTTGGGGTTTCTCATCAGAACACTGACCCATCCTGACCCTGTTCAGCTATTGAGATCTGACAAGATCACAGCCTGAGGTGGTCTGGCTGAATTTACATGTGCTTAACAAATTGCCTGTTCACTCAATTACATTTTATTTAATCATCTGTAATCATATAAATTATGCCTGATGGTAGTAAATGTTCGTGTCAGTTCCTAATTACAGATTGATTAATTGACTGTGGTGATTTGTATTACTTATATAAGAATATATGAAGATGATGATAAATTATGATTAACATTTCATATGAAACATAGCCAGAACTAGGGGAAACTCTTTTAAACTTATATTTAGTGTATCAAAGATGTTTTGCACTATTCCATGCCCCAAAAAGGGACACTTTCACTATGTTAAAAAAAAAGACAAAGGAAGGAGAAATATGGTGTGTGTTGTTTGGTGCCTCAGATGAAGCTTTAAGTAAACAAAAAGCTCTTGAAAGATTTACAGCTGTTAAGAATCTGCCTGTTGCTTTCTGCTCACTTCGGTATTCACATGGGCTACTCACCAGCTTTAATATGAAAATCAAGAAAGAAGGGAAAGCATTATGCTTATTTCATTTGAATGGGATAAGACTTCTTGCTTTATAGTTCACCTCGGTCACACTGCTGTCCTGACAGTTGCTTCAAATTTTGGGGTCTGCTGATATAAACCCAGACGTGTCATTAAGGAGGGATATTGTTGGCTGAAGAACATCTAGTTTTCCCGAAAAGTGCCGGACAGATGAACAATTTGTTAAGAGATTTGACCTTTAAGGAGATCCTGCATCATCTTAACTCTTCTGAGTTCATTTCTTAAACAGAAAGAAACCCATACCACACATAGAACCTCACCGATTCCATACTTATTTTTCTCTGAATAACAACACATCTGAAGTTTAGGCTAGATGAAGACAGGTATTGCAAGCATTCCCCATCTCCATGGTGCTTCTGAGCACAGCCCATCCTATGGCTGTTAGCAGTCCTGGTTCAGAAAGTGTAGACTTGCCATCTGTTTGTTAATTTTTTTTTAATTTCATATTTTATTTTATTTTATTTTATTTTATTTTATTTTATTTTATTTTATTTTATTTTATTTTATTTTATTTTATTTTATTTTATTTTATTTTATTTTATTTTATTTTATTTTATTTTATTTTATTTTTTAATTAGACTGGGATCAATTTGAAGTTCTCTGACTTTACAAAAAAAACAGATTAGGGGGTGGTTTCTCACATATTCATGCACATCTTAGCAATTGACTGTCAAGACAATACCAAGAAAACGTCCCAGTCAGAGAATTTGTCCCTTTTCCCCATCACAGCACTACAATTTGTGTTGTCTCCCAAGAGAGCTGTTACCCTACTGACTATCTCAGAACATTCTTTTCTTGGTATGTTGCTCACAGCAAATCTCTGTGACCAAGAGTCTGGGCACCAAGTTTTGGGTCTGGCTTTGGCTGGGATGGAAGGCAGAGAAGGCTGGACATTGCAATGTTCACTGCAGCAGAAATGTCCACTATGAATGATTCTTGCAGGACTTTCTGGAAATCTCTCACACTGTAGATTTCACTTGCATTTTTCATGACCATAACAGTCATGTCCCTCTGCTCTGGTCTGGTGAGACCCCCTGCAGTGCTGGTCCAGCTCTGGGTGCTCAGCACAGGACACACATGGACCTGCTGGAGAGGGGCCAGAGGAGCCACAGGAATGATCCGAGGCTGGAACAGCTCTGCTGGGGGACAGGCTGAGAGAGTTGGGGTGTTCAGCTGGAGAAGAGAAGCTTGGGGAGACCTTATTGCACCGTTCTGGACTTAAAAGGGGCCTGTGAGAAAGATGGGGACAGACTTTTGAGCAGGGCCTGTTGCAACAGGACAAGGGGTGATGGTTTTAAACTAAAGGAGGGAGATTCAGGCTGGACATGAGGAAGGAATTGTTGTCCCTGAGGGTGGTGAGAGCCTGTCCCAGGTTGGGCAGAGAGGTGGTGGCTGAACCATCCCTGGAGACATCCCAGGCCAGGCTGGACAGGGCTCTGAGCAACCTGAGCTGGTGAAGATGTCCCTGCTCATGGCAGGGGGGGCACTGGGGGAGCTGGGAAGGTCCCTTCAACCCAAACCATTCTGTGATTCTATGATTCTATGTATTCACTCAGGTTTTTCTTCTCAGTCATTCCAAGAAGACACCAGAAATTTTTTAACTTACGTGTCAGCACTGTTAATGCATTTGTTAATACGGTTTCTCAAGGTCAGTCAGCTCCTCCTGAACAGCGTGTCAGTCGTCTCCAAAATGATGTCCTTTGCATTTTCAGAAAACATCCTTAGAAAGTGTCTACTTTTTGTACCAAAGGTCACTCACAGATATTTTAAATATGACTACATAAAAAACAATCCCTGAGGAGCTCCACTAGCAAATTAACTTCAGTCCAGCACTTCTTCTGTTACTAGAGACTTTTATTTCCCCTACAGGTAAAAACACCTTACAGTTTTATTTTTTCAGGCCCAGTTTATCCAGATTCACTAACGTAGCTAATTCCCCCCTCTCTGAAACAAGGAGAAGTTACGCCTATTTCATATCCTTTTCTAAAAGTTAGGGTTCTTATCAATGGAATATGCTAAACACAAGCGACACTGTCTATCTTGGGAAACCCCAAGCTATATTTTGTATCACAGCACTGTATCTGTAGCCATTCTTCCCTTAAAATTTTGTTCTGGTTTTGTCACCTTACTGAGGTTAAAGCACTTTTAAAACTGTGGAATTAAAGGTCTGGTTTGCTTTTCTGTCACTTAATATCTGTTATGCAGATACTGCAGTGCCTTTGCCTAAATAGCATTAAGCTCTCTGTCTTTTTCTTACATCTCAGAGGTGGTAATTTCACTTTTTCCTGCCTTTTTCCTCCATGTCCAGCCTGCCTCCACTGACACACTCAGCTGCACTCCTCTCCCTGAATGTTGAACTAATGTTTATGGTTGGATGTTGAGAAGATAAAACAGTGTTTGACAGCCACTGATAAGAAGGTTTTCTTTAAAAATGTCTCCACTCTCCTGTGTCCTCCAGGACCCACCTTGCAATGGTGTTTCCCAGTGTTTTGCCCAATTGAGTGTCCATCCTTAGATCTATAGGATGGGTGACCACATTTTAGACGTTGCCTGTTCAAGGAGCCCTTCTCTGAGTGGTTACTGTGATGACTTTTGAGACAGCAAGCCTTGAGAGAAAAATCTAGATAACTGTCTTTCTGTGGTCCTTTTCCAAGAGGCGGCTCTGACCAATCTATAAGGGTAAGAGTTGGAAGCCATCCCAAACCCTCAATTCCTGAGAGCTTTGACAGCTTCTTGTCCTTATATTTGACAAATCCAGCAACTTTGATTAATATTACCAGGCATGACAAAGGCAGCCTGTTTCTTACATGAGACTTTTGTCCTCTAAAATGAACGTGTTACTGGTTTGAGCTGATTAAGTAACTGAGATGTGTTTCAGCATCTCCTGTTTTGGCAAGAAGACCTCTCTGCAAGGACAGGAGCTCCTGCAGCGTGTGCTCTCTCTACCCCAGGTCCCTCAGAGGGGCTGAGCAGCACACGGAGATAATTTAGCAGATAGTTCTATAGTGATTTCCCTCCCCAAAGCAGAAATTCTCCTTTATTTTATTTTATTTTATTTTATTTTATTTAATTTTATTTTATTTTATTTTATTTAATTTTATTTAATTTAATTTTATTTTATTTTATTTTATTTTATTTTATTTTATTTTATTTTATTTTATTTTATTTTATTTTATTTTATTTTATTTTATTTTATTTTATTTTATTTTATTTTATTTTATTTTACTTTGTTTTACTTTGTTTTGTTTTGTTTTGTTTTAAGTTTTCTTCTTCTTCTTCTTCCTCCTATTATTATTATTATTGTTATTGTTATTATTGTTATTATTATTATTATCTTCCCTTTGCTTCCCTTTCTCTGTTATGACACTGTGGTTTTTTCTCTCATGCCTTTTGCAACCCCCCTTGCAGAAACTGTCCTGCCGGATGTTTGCATCTCACTGGGACCTTCCACTGCAAAGCAGAAACCCTCATTCTCATGCCCATGTGAATGTGATCTTGGATAAATTACTTACCCATCAATGCCTTGGCTTCCCTACCAGAAAAATCAGTACAAAACCGATTACGCCGTGATGTCTGTTTAGCTAATGCTTATAAAGAGCCAAGGGACTCAGGCACGGAGCATGCAATAGAAATATCTACCATGTTGCTGTTGTTAGTGTGGTCACTTACACTCCTGTGTGTAAATAAATCTTGAAGGGGAAAAGCCTTTGGGATGACCAGGAAACACACAAATACTGGAAATGTCTCATCCATTTACAGTGATCTGAGTTTCTAAGCTGGAGCGTGAGTGGAGTTGTTCTGTTTTATTTTCGCTTGGGCCTTTATGCTTATGGCTTTATTTTCAGGCTTGACTTTTGGAACAGAAAGCATCATTTTGTTCTGTGCTTCTGCCCTTCATTCCATCACAGATATTGCTACTGGAGAAAGGGATGCCCAGGAGGGTCTGGGAGACTCCTCCACTCACTCATCCAACTCTCCGTTCATCTGTCCACTCATATGCAACCAACTGAACCAAACAAAAAAAAACCACCCTAAATTTCCACCGGCTTTGAGTCTCCTCAGCTCATGGCACGCCAACAGACTTGCCATAATTAGAAATTTTTTTACAATGAGGGTGGTGAGAGCCTGTCCCAGGATGGCCAGAGAGGTGGTGGATGAACCATCCCTGGAGACATCCCAGGCCAGGCTGGACGGGGCTCTGAGCAACCTGAGCTGGTGAAGATGTCCCTGCTCATGGCAGGGGGGGCACTGGGGGAGCTTTGGAGTTTCCTTCCTACCCAAACCATTCTATGATTCTATGACTTAGCTCCTCTTACAAGTTTAACAGTATCCTACCCTTCTTTTTTTTTTGAACGACCCTCTAACGCTTTCGATGAGCAGGGCAGAAAACACTACCCGGCAGCTCAATAGACATTTCCATAACCAGCTGTTTAAATCATGATAATTGTTTTTACAAAACTAATCTGTGCAGGCAAACAAGTAAATGAACTTTTAAAAAATGCATTAGATCTGTAGCTGATGCGTTAGTATCAGTTAATTCTCATACAAGGTCATTAATGGTGCGTAGAGTGAAGGGGAGGACTGGGAGGGCTGGGTTGGAGAGAGATGGTATCCGCATGACTGATGTGTAGGGCTCAGGGGTCAGTGCGTTACAAAATGATTCTCTTTAATTATTTATGTTCCTCCATCTATTGTATGGAGGGCCTGGGCCTGCTGCAAGGAGTTTCCGCTGCCCTTACACTACTCTGCAGGGTTTTTGCCTTTTCTCCGGGAATGGCATTCATTTAAAAAAAAATTGTTGTGTGTGCTGCCCTGTTTCACCTGACAGGTGAAAATTCGGAGAGGAGGGTGGGTGGCATCATTGCAGTTGTCCAGTGCTGGGGAACCCCCTGCTCTCTGGCATCGCAACCAGTGTGTGTAGATCCTGTGAGTCGATCCCGTATGAGCCACTTGAGAGGAGATACCCTGGTGTGGTATAAAAATGAGGCTGGGAAGAAAGATTAAGGCTGCCAGTTTTATAACCGATGATCTACCCTTGTTATCATCATCAGCAACAATGAAGAAGTTTAAATGCTTCTCTCTCCCTACCTCCAAACCTTCAGAAAAGAAATCCAACTTAATTTTTTTCCTTTTTTTTTTTTTGGTGATGGCAATAACATCGGGCATGCTATATATCAGCCATTATATATAGCCTTATGAGCTGACTGCTGACAACTTATGGCTCTTTTGTCTGGGTTTGCCTACTTGGCTGTTTAATTCGTGATGTGCCTGTTGTCTGTATGACGTTCATACTAGCGGCTGCTGGAATTCATGGATGGTGTTACATTTACATCAGCGATCAAGCTGATGTTCAAACACATTAACATGACCATACCGCAGAATATATGGTAGGTGGAGTTGTTACTGCAGTACTTTTGTTCATCTACACGAGTTAAATTAGCCAGAAGAATATTTCTTAGAATAAAATGTTTTTCTCCATTCTTTCCATAGTTGCATATATATATATATATATGTATATATAATGTGATGTAATTTAAACTATTGACCATAGCAATTTTATTTTTGGTACAAATAGTGATTAATAGAAAGGACATTAGAGAGAAGAGTCCTGAGATTTTATGACTATAGACTACTGTAAGTTTACATAATAAAACAAATATAGCATGCATAAAAGGTCATTATAGCCATAATAATGCTGTCCCAAAGTACCCTTTTCATTCTGGATGACTGAAACTTGTTACCAAGCCCAGATGAAAAGCAAAAAGATATATCTCAGACCCCTGCTATTGAGACATTGTAAAAATGAACCTGAAAGTCTGGGAACCATTTCTGTTGGGATTGTCCAGGAAGCTATTTTCCCATTGCTTTCTTTCCTGAAAGATGAACATTTAAACACAGAAAGTCGCAGAAATTCTGAAGGAGAAAATCTGCAACTTATGATACAAGTTAGGAACCTGGTTTAGTGCTAGAATTAGATTATGGTTTGACTCAATATTCTTAAGGGTCTCTTGCAACCAAAATGATCCTATGACTCTAAGTGTCACTGATGTTTTTAACAAATGTTATTCAAGCGCAGCTAGAGTGCCTTATTAAGATCAGTGTCCTGTACTATCTAAAGTAATAGAAGAGACTGGGCCAGGAGATAAATCCCATGTTTCTGATGTCTTTACACATGGTGCCTGTGAAATTATACCAGCTGATTAGACATCTTATTTGCTGAAAAGCTGAATAAAATTCTGCTTTGGCTTTGCATCTGTACATACTCTTATAAAATGAAGGGGAGGCAGCTGAAACAGAAACCTAAAAATATAATTGGAAGCTTGCTAAATCCACTTGAAAAAATAAATATGCTATTTTTTTCCCTTAAATTTTAGACTAGATCTTGTGTCTGAAACAGTCACTCAGATATGCTATGAGTATGCCGTTAGTATTGATTGCCTTCCAGTGGTGCTATTTTGGTATTATATCTTAAAATAAATTCTTTGTGCTTCGCTTGGGACCCAAACCTGTCCCACCTCACGTCCACTTGGTATTTCCTGTCCACTCTTCTCTCTCACATCCTCTCTTGTCTACATGCAGCCCAAACTTCTCAGTGGCAGGTGGTGATGATCTTTCGTTGACCATCCCCACAGTCGCGCTTCTGACAAGGCCAAAAGTTGGCCCCCCACAACTTTAGGACATTCCTGTATCACTCCGCTCTAGTGGATTTAGAGACAGAGTTCCTATTAGGCTGTAATAGGATTTAGGCCCTTAAATCTCTTCACCCTAAAAGGATTTAGGAGCACCTCTACTGAACATGGCAAAACTAGAACGATTTTCACTTTTAGAAGGCTCACCGGTGCTTATGGGCTTGTCTTATAGAAAATGAATGGGATGTGAATCCCAACAGCCTCACTCATTGTCAAGGACAGGGCTTGGTTCAGGCTTTGCAATCCTAAACAAAGCGATGCCTTAACCTGTCAGAAAAATCCCACCTTGTATTCTCATCTACATAGCTACAAAAGCTAATTTCCCATTTTAATCTCTGTCCTGAGGATGAGCAGGCATAAGGCATATAATTTCAACTAATCTGAGAACTGCCAGTATAAGAAGCTATAAAAAAGCTAGTTATTATTTATTTATCCAGGCATTTTATTCAGATACCATTAGAGATATATAGCTAAATGTACCTCCTATGCCAATGGTAGTACTGTGTGAAATAGCAAACATTAAAAACCCATAGGAGAAGTTATTTCGTTCACATCTGATGGAGGTTTCAGTAAAATGCTTGGGTAGTGTTTCATTTGGATGCTGGAGAGCAGTGGACAGGCATTTGGCTATACAGACTGTTATTGATAATACAGGGCACAGTTGAGTTTTTAAGATGACCAACAACTCTGTCCGTTGATGTATTCAGTACCTATTGTGCCTGTCATCTCACTAGACCCAACGTTACATTAAGATGCTCTACCTGTCTGCTGGAGGAGGTGGGTAAAATGTGAGCAGTGCTGCCTTTTTTATTTTTGTTTTTTCAAAGTTTGAACCCTGTAGTAGGTTAATTTGTAGGTTTTTTTAGTTCATATTTGCAAAGGTGCTGAAGATTTTGTAGAAAATTAGGAAAGTGAAAAGTGAGGAAATGTGCAAGCAGGGGGGAAGCAGATGGCTGCCACTTTCCCCCCTGAAGTGTAGATCAAATAACTGGCGTTGTCTAACAGGATAATTCTCCTTGCTCTTCCCTAGGCTTGCTCTTCATCCTTGTGTGCCATAGGTATCCAACCCAGCACCTTTGGCACTAACCAAAACTTCCCTATGTATAAATATATACAGGGTCTAGAGAATGAGTCTTATGAGGAGCGGCTGAGGGACCTGGGGGGTTCAGCTGGAGAACAGGAGCTGAGGGGACACAGGGACACAAAGAAACGGCCTCAAGTTGCACCAGGGGAGGTTGAGGTTGGATCAGGGGAACAATTTCTTCCCCAAAGGGCTGTGGGGCATCGGAACAGGCTGCCCAGGGCAGTGCTGGAGTCACCATCCCTGGAGGGGTTGAACAGATGGAGATGAGGTTCTCAGGGACATGGCTTAGTGATGGACTTGGCAGTGCCAGGTGGTGATTGGACTTGATGATCTTGAGGATCTCTTCCAACCCTAAGTTGTTATATGATTCTATGTTATTGCGTATACATGTACACATACTGTATTACCTCCATGCTTAGGCTTATATGTGCTTTGAACAAAAGCTTGTTCAGGTGGTTTGGATTAAACATTTAAGGGTCTCATCCCTGTTTCAATTTAAAGTCTATGTTAAAAATGATGCAAGGCTACAGATGATATACATTGCAAATTGTTTGATGCCATTCTATGGTTCCCCGCACTTGTATGTTTGTATGTTCAGCCTTTCAGTTCACTTGGTTGTCTTCTGTGTGTGAGAAGCCATATGTTGTATTATAAACTAGTGTGAAAGCTTTATGAGTGCTCAATAGAGGTCTGAAAAATCAGATTTTCATGATGTGTTATGGAGGGCAGAGAAATTACATCTGGCACAGGACTTGTGCGTGAAATGACTGGGAAGCAGGAGACCTGTTGTTGTAGGAATGCATACTTCTTTCTTGACATGTCTTTATGGCTACAGCTCCCGACAGAACCCTGGGCAAGGCTTGGGTCCAACTAAATAGTGTCTGTCCTTGTGTTCTTATCAGTGCACCAGGATGGAGCTTAGCCTTTCATGCTGATAAACTCAAAGCACAGGGTCTGATACCGCAAACACAGACTCACAGTAAGGGACCTCTGGAGATACCCACCTGCTAACACAGGTTCACCAGAGCAGATCACACAGGCTCATATCCAGGCAGGTTTTGAATGTCTCCAGAGAAGAAGACTCTATAACCTCCCTGGGAAGCCTGTTCCAGTGTCCGTCACCCTCACTGTGAAGAAGTTTCTCCTCATACTCAGATGGAACCTCCTACATTTTGGACTGTGCTTTTTACCCCTCATCCTGTCATTGGGCACCACTGGAAGGAGTCTGGTCCACCCTCTTGACACCCACCCACAGACAATTTGAGACTGTCACCAGAAACCTGACCTACTAAGAGAACCTGGACTTTGCAAGCATGTGCAATGGTGGGAGTGAGTGGTGGGAGGCCTGATAGATGGTAAGGGGTGGCAGCTCTTCCTTAGTCCATTACTACCAGGAGGACCATCAGCAGGTCCCCATCAAACCTTGTGATGTCCATTGCTGGGATTGCTGTGACTGCTGTGGCTGTGGAGCCAGAACCACACAACGCTTTCATGGTTCATCAGTGCTAGAAACACTGACCAAAATTAGCTGGCAGAGGCGAGTTGATGTTGCTCTTGCAAAGCTGAGTCATGGAGGAGATTCTACCCAAAAGAGCTGCTGAATCCTAAGCAGGGTGCTGAGATATCTGCCAGGGCCCCCAAACATTGGGTACTAGAGGAGTGAGAGAGTTCCTGGGAGGCTGGAAAGCTCCTTGGGGAGTGGAAGGCAACACGAATGTGCATGGCTATCAGCAGCATCCTGTGTTGTACAAGATTGACAGGCGACTTTTATGCTTCATTCCTAGAGACTCGCTGTGTGGATATTACCATAGCTGCTGCCATCCCTCATCATGAGACACCACCTGGAGTACTGTCTTCAGCTCTGGAGCCCTCAGTACAAGAAATACATGGACCTGCTGGAGAGAGGCCAGAGGAGCCACAGGAATGATGCGAGGCTGGAACAGCTCTGCTGGGGGACAGGCTGAGAGAGTTGGGGTGTTCAGCTGGAGAAGAGAAGCTCTGATGAGACCTTATTGTGGCCTTTCTGGACCTGAAAGGGGCCTGTGAGAAAGATGGGGACAGACTTTTGAGCAGGGACTGTTGTGATAGGACAAGGGGTGATGTTTTTAAATTAAAAGAGGGGAGATTCAGGCTAGACATGAGGAAGAAATTGTTGTCCCTGAGGGTGGTGAGAGCCTGTCCCAGGTTGGGCAGAGAGGTGGTGGATGAACCATCCCTGGAGACATCCCAGGCCAGGCTGGACGGGGCTCTGAGCAACCTGAGCTGGTGAAGATGTCCCTGCTCATGGCAGGGGGGGCACTGGGGGAGCTTTGAATGTCCCTTCCAACCCAAACTACTCTGTAATTCTATGATTCTATGCTTGTACAAGACTGACAGCCTACTTCTATGTACTTCTATGCTTCATTCCTAGAGGCTCACTGTATGGATATTACAGTAGCTGCTGCCACCCCTCATCATACTTTCCCACCCGCCCCCTCCTCTCCTTTTAGTGATTAAATGACTGTATTTGGTAAAGGCACAATTGGAAAAAAAAAATTAATAGAGGCTCCTTCTTCCCCTCCTGAGCAAGGCAACGGCACAGAGGCATCTGTGTGTGTGTTTAATGGGTTCAATTTCCTTTCCCTGCCATGGTTTGGTGGCTGACAAGGGAATGCAGCAAGATGGTGGTTACTGCTGCTTTATTGAGTGGGACCCTGTGAACGTTCACATAGGGACAACACGAGCAGTGCTCAGGCTTCCCCCTCCTCAGCATCTGTGCCCATGGCAAAGGACAAGTGTTTTTTGGGGTAGGGTGATCCCCCTTTTTCTCTCCTCTCCCCCTTGCTCTCTCCAAAGTAGTTCAAACTGGCACAAAGGATGCTGGTGAACTGGATGTGTTTGAAAAGCTGAGCTCCTGGAACGTTCCTTGGAGTGCCATAAACGTGTGCTGAAGGAAATTAATTGGATGCTGTGTATCAAAGGAAATAACAATAATAATAATACACATCCCTAGCAACTAGAGAGGGAGAAGATCTATATGGTTCTTTCATCTCTTCTCTGCCAAGGAGTGATTATTTGCTTCTCCAGTTATTCCCACAGTCATCAGGTAGAGATTTCGAATAGGGAAGATGTTTTTCCATGGGCAGGTGTGTGCTAATGTCAGAAGAGCTGTGACCCTTTGGCACATTCTGGTGGAGGTGCTGAAGGTCTCACAGTGGTGCCCACCACCAGAGCCAGGAGTCCTGATATACAGTGGCCATGAGGTCTGGGAAGGACACAGAGCTCAACTAGGACACATGGGCAGCAGAGCAGATAGGCTGCGAGGCTGGAGTGCCTCTACTGTCATGGTCTGAGGTCTCATGCTGGCTTTCTGCTTGGGGTGCTTTTGAGGTCAACATGACCATTTTTCATGAATGAGCTTCAGATCCCACATACATGCAGATTTTTGCCCATTGTTTGAGCTGCTGTCCTCATATTTGTTTTTCTGACACTGGGCTTTGAAAAAACAGCTGATTCCCCAGCATCTAGACAGGGATTTGCATTCAGCTGCACGTGGTTCTTCTCTCCATCCTTTGCATGATACCTTCTTCATAGAAGACCCCAGAGAAGCCCTGAGCTGAGACATCCATGACCCCACACATTCAGGAGCTGATGAGTGGTCTTTCTATTGGGCTCTCCTGGGGAAGAAGACTTGGAGGAAACCGATGGCCACTGTCACCACAAGTGACGATGGAACCTGCTTGGAAGAGCTGTGCAGACTGGTGATGGGATCTGATCTAAAGGATGGTCTTCAACCTATGGCTCATGGGATATAACAGAGGAGTGGGAGGTGTCTGACTAAACAAGTGTCTATGACTTGGATGAACTAAATCCAGCTTTGCCTTTAACCCCCTACAGCTGCTTTGCCTCTCTGCAACGTCATTCCCCATTTATAAAGAGCTGATGAGAATATTTCTCTGCTCTATCACACTGAGGCTTCATTCATTAATACTTACAAAAGGTTTTGAGATCCTCAGATGGCCAGTGCAAGAGAAGTAATTATTTATTAACAGCCTCCGTGAAGGTGTGGGCAGCCATATTACATCTCTCCTGGGTATTTAATTTAGGTACTGAGCATTTATTGTGGGTCTGAGAAAGTAATTGCTGATCTGGGCTGCTGGAGGTGGTCAGGGTTCTTTATTTATTTATTTTTTTTTATACCTGAATGAAATGCTTATAAATGCAGATAATATTTCTTATAATGGAGATAGAGTTGGTATCTAGGGATTTCACCAGCAGTCCTTGAGACCTTCACTGTGACTGAGATGTGTCTCTGTTAAATTCCTATAGGAAGGTGCTGGGGTGATGAAGGCAGGGATAGGGTGCTGCTCCCCCTGCTTCAGCATCCCTCATCTGTTAGGGAATGTTTAGTCTGAGCCAAGCTGGTGACGGCCAAGCACAGCGAGCATCCCCTCCCAAATGTCTCTTGGGCTGACGTCCACCTTGCCCTTCGGGCAGACACCCCTCCCCAAAACCACCCCGTTCCCTCTGCAGGTGTGCGGGGCCGCATCCCGTCCGGTCCCCATCGCGCTCACCAGGGAGATGCGGCGTAGCGCCGGGCTTTTGCTATTAAGCATCTTCCGTCTCCTTTTTCTTTTGTTAAAGTCAAATGGAACAAAGTAATTAGCTTGTTACAATTAAAGTGACTCGACTGGATAAATTGTAATCACCCAGACTGAAGTTAGGCATCCCTGCAGGTCCCGGCCAGAGCAGCTGAGCTGCCTCATTTGCATAATTAAAATATACAAATGATAATGGATTTTGTACTCAATTTCCAGCGGCTGTAAATTCGAGAAACTATGAAATTAGAATAACTGAGATGGAGCCCGCCTTGAGGTAATGAGGATGACAAGTTTTGACAGTAGGGGTGTTTATAACACTACTTTCTCGCTGCAAAATAAATAAGTACAAAAAAGATTAGACAGTGATATTAGTTAATAGTTCCACGGGCAGTGGGGAAGGGAGATAGACTGGTGATTACCTCTGCAAATTTACACTGACTTTTTGACAAGCTCTCTCCTAACCTTAGGGGACACCTTTCTCCTGATTATGAGAAATTGAGAATGAATTAAATGCATAAAAAGGGTTGTCACAGATAGACAAACTAAAGGAAAAGAAATGAAATTAGTCTTGCCATTTTAGCTTGCCGCAGGAGGAGGGGGGAGAGGGAAGGGGAAAAGGCTGTGAGAGAGGTTTCAGCACTCCCACGAGGATGAAATGAAGAGACTGAGTGGTCCTGAATCAAAGCTGATTTCACAAAAAATGGAAAGTCCTTGTGATCCCAAGTGAAAACAAGAGGAAAAAAATTGGGATAGGTGGTAATGCATTGGCCAGGTCAACTCCAAGTTCTCTCTGGGAACAAATTGTGCTTCCCCGTGAATGACTTTTATTTTATTTTATATTTTTTTAATTTATGAGCAAATATTTTCTTCCTCCATTTTAAATCTCCTAGATCTCCTGAGAACCACTAGGAGATGGAAATCTGGACTGAGCTGTGGATAGCAAGTCATGGGCCACCTCTTCACCTCCTCTTTGCATACACCTCCAAAATCACAGCTGTTTTACAAATACACATGCAAAAGTAAACTTGTTCACAAATACTTTGCAAAGCCAAGCCAAAAATGGGTGTTTCCATTCTCATCAACTTTTCCCCTTGTCCAAAAGAATTAGTTAAAAATTTAATGTGGTTACTAGTGATTTTTTACAACTTTTCTCTCTCTTGGAAGGACATAAAGAATGTTGTACCTGGGAAGACCAAAGTGATGAGCAGCAGATGCCCCTGGAAGAGTATGAAAGGGGAAAAAGAGCACTGGTGCCAGAACCGCTTGTGGTGGACAGGACTTCCCTGCTTCCAGCTCCTGCGAACTGTGTTTAAAGGGTGTTTAGATGAGGTTCTTAGGGACATGGTTTAGTGATAGAGTTAAGTTAGGTTATGGTTGGACTCGGTTGTCCTGAGGGTCTTTTCCAACAGAAATGATTCTGTGACCCTTGGATATGCTGATTTTGCTCTTTTCTCCCTTTTTGCTCTGACAGGAACTGCAGTGGTCAGCTCAGATGGAAATCCTAATCTGGTAGGTAGCTGGATTTCCCTAGGGCTAAAAATCAGACATTTCTTTGCTTCACAGTGATGACATAGATGAAGAGTTAACTGAAGGAAAGCTGGCACAGTGCTGGATGTGTTTTCTTTGATTCTGTGCGGGGGTGTGGAGAGGAATACTGATGCACAGGAGCACTGAGGACCAAACCTAGTTTGGAAAGGGCAGTGATAGCTCTGCTGTCCATCCTCCTTCTCTAGGATCACTGAGAACTGAGAGCATTGATCCCATGTATAAAGCGTTTAAATCCTTGATATCCAGTGATATTCTAGTGATATCATTGACAGCCTATAAAGAAGATGGAAAAAGGTGCAGGAAGGCAAGAGAGAGGGACAAGGAAGAGAAATGGGGAAGAGAAAGAGGTGAAGAGGAGAGAGGAGAGGGAAGAAGGGAAGACAAAGGAATACCTGGATCATAGAATAATCATAGAATCATTTTGTTTGGAAAAGACCCTCAAGATCATCAAGTCCAACCATTAACCTCACACTGGCAGTAACCCATGTCCCTGAGAACCTCATCTCTGTGCATTTTCGACCCCTCCAGGGATGGTGACTCCACCACTGCCCTGGGCAGCCTGTTCCAATGCCCCACAGCCCTTTGGGTAAGAAATTGTTCCCCAGATCCAACCTCAACCTCCCCTGGCACAACTTGAGGCCGTTTCTTTGTGTCCCTGTGTCCCCTCAGCTCCTGTTCTCCAGCTGAACCCCCCAGGTCCCTCAGCCGCTCCCATCACACTTGTGCTCCAGCCCCTTCCCCAGCTCCGTTCCCTTCTCTCCACTCGCTCCAGCACCTCAAGGCCTTTCTTGGTGTGAAGGGCCCAAAACTGACCCTGGGATTCAAGGTTTGGCCTCACCAGTGCCCAGTACAGGAGAATAGTCACTTTTCCCTGAAAAGCGAAGGGATCAGAGGTACAGGGAGTGATGGACTGAGGCTGGGGGGCTGCAGGGATCCGGAGGGGACCCATCCTCACCTACAAGGAGCAGCAGGAGCCCTTTCCCAACTTGCCTGGGAATATTTTTTCAGAAACGTCACGTTCCACTCTGTTCACTCATAGCCACGTGTCAAAACAGTTCAGTGCTCTGTATTTATCCTTTTAAATGCAACCTGAATGAATCCTCTTCTCCGCCAAAAGGTATTGCTAGTTTTCAGGCATGTTGGGTACAGCTTCCCTTCCTCTACCCCCACATTTTCCTAGCCTCCAGTGTGTTTTCAGCTCAGGTACAGCCGTCATTTACTTTTTATAGTTTACTTTACAGCATCTTGTTATGGCGATATCTGTTAAAGAATGTATTTTTAATGTGTTTTATAGCATACTTTATAAATAAGTTATTAAAGAATGTACCTGCAGCTAGTGATCACTTAATAAATATTAATAAAGCAATTCCAGATGAGACCATCATTAAAAGTGTTGCAGCATATCCACGCTAGTTACCTAGAAAGGGTTTCTGTGCTGGTTACCAAAAAGTTCAGGAGGGCTGTGATGGAAAAAGTTGGGAAGAAGTGGTGGGAAGAAAACATTTTTCCAAAGTCCTTTTGGCTTTGAACTCTGGACTGAATAATTTTTTCTTCAACAAAATATCAATGGCAGGTGGGGAAGGGTGGTATAAAAAGGGAGAGCGACTCTGAAGATGCACCTGGGTTCGTGTCCATAGCAAGGAAAGAAACCCAAGCTGGTTTTGCAGGAGGGCAACGGGTAGTTCACCTCACTGGCTTTTCCCCTCCTGCCTAAATTGCCAGATTAGCCCTAAGAAATGTGTAAATGTAGTCAATCCTAGTTCTGTTTCCATACAACTGAATCTGTAATTTTTGGTATTTCCAGTTTGGATCTGGTGTAGTCGACAGATCTGCAGCCCCAGGGTAAATATGTTCATCACTCTCCAATTTGCAAATCTTTTTTGGTTCTAGCTATCAGGGGCTTAAAACCAGCCATGGGTGCAAGATTTGGTGACAGGCAGGCAATTTATAAACTTATTTAAAGTATAATAAGTTTAATTAGTTCATAACTTTATAAACTCAGTTTGCGCACACTCTGTAGGATCATGGGCAGCACTACTGGACATTGTGCAGTGGTTGTACAAAGTTTTCCTTGCTGTTTGAGACCGGAGCAGACAGGTGGGTGTTCGCTTCTGTTCATGCAGGTACTGATGTAGAAGACCAGATGGAGACCAGCCCTCCTGGATTGCCTGTGTGCCCAGTGGAAATGGGTTGATGGTGCTTTGGAGCACTCTTCATAGCTCCCTGCCCATGCACCTGTCCGAGGTTATCTTCTGGAGCAGCAAACCTCTGGACAACACCTCTGCCAGACATCTTTTTGCCAGAGTTAATTATGACCAGTGTGGATACATCATCAGTGTGGTGAAGGGGCTGGAGCACAAGTGTGATGGGAGCGGCTGAGGGACCTGGGGGGTTCAGCTGGAGAACAGGAGCTGAGGGGACACAGGGACACAAAGAAACGGCCTCAAGTTGCACCAGGGGAGGCTGAGGTTGGATCTGGGGAACAATTTCTTCCCCAAAGGGCTGTGGGGCATTGGAACAGGCTGCCCAGGGCAGTGCTGGAGTCACCATCCCTGGAGGGGTTTCAGAGACAGGTAGATGAGGTTCTTAGGGACATGGTCCAGAGGTGGACTTGGCAATGATACATAGTGGTTGGACTTCATGATCTTAGAGGTCTTTTCTAACTAAAATGATTCTATGTTTCTGTATTTGTGTCTCCATCAAAATTCAGCTCCTTTTAAAATTCTGGGTGAGGTCTCTCCCACCCAAGCCTTCCTGTCCTGCCTCACAGCGCTTTTTCAGAGCTGGGTTTCCAGCAGACCAGAGATGCTCCCAAAGGAGAGAAAGTGCTTTATGGAGAAAAAAACAGTAAATCTGGCTTCTTCCTTCCACTTGCTCTTTTCTGCTCTCATTATGGGCCAGGTGCTCTCCTCCCACAGCACAGAAAGAAAAGAGGGGTTCGAAAGGTCCGTCCTCTCACTTTAACGCTGTTTATCATCTGTGATAATACAGCTGTGCCCCTTTACCTCCAGTTGCCCTAATTCGTGCGATCAGTCTGGCACCGGGAGGGCGGTGAGATGTAGGGAGGAGAGGTTGAAGCCATTACGGAGCTGACAGTGCAGCGAGAACAGAGCGTGGTGATGGACTAGCCATCACTTGACCTGAATGCAAACATACATCCTATTGGATTGACCTTTCCCGGAGAGTAATGGATCTCCTCATGCATCATTTTTGCTACATTGTTGGCCATTCTGAAGAGATAGTTTCTGGTAATTAAGATAGATCCTTTGTGTAATCTGCCCACAGCGGCAATCAATAGGTGCTTCCAGGGGGATATTTCCAGATTATTGCGATGTCAGCACAACTTTTGGAAGCTTTGTAGATCTCATCATGAGAGGTATGGTCAGGGAAGTAATACAGGGGTGATTTCTGGGGAGGCAGGGTGTTTGCGGGAGCCATGCGTGTGTTTGAAAGTATACATGTAAGACTGTGTCCTCTCTTGTTTGGGATGAGAAATACATAAGAATAATAAACCCTAATACTTCTGTAATGAAATGTCATAGCAGAAACTCTGCAGTCACAGCATCACAGAATGTCAGGGATTGGAAGGGACCTCAAAAGATCATCTAGTCCAATTCCCCTGCCGGAGCAGGCCTGTATGATCACAAGCCCATTATGGCAGCAAAACAGATTTGGGACTCCTATTTTGAGAATGGAATTACTGCAGCTAAATCAAACTCCATCTCCCAATCTTCTCAGTGCACAAGGCACTTTCTTACTCTTCTTGATTTTTTTGGTTGTGTTTTATAGTAGCTATAAGGCAGGAAACAAAGACCTCCCGTACTACATACAAATATCAGGCTGTGCTTGCAAAGGTGGAACTGGGAGAAAAACTTTTGTCTTCATTTCCAAACTGAGCGTGTTTGATGGAGGTGTTCCCCTAGGAGTGTGTAAGTAGAGGATACAAGGGCCTCTTGCTACTCTTTATTTGGTCATTTTTCTAGCTGTTAGCCAATAATAACCTCACAATGTCTCCAAAATCCAAGTCTGGATCTGCAAATGAAACACCTCAACATTACAGCTGTACAAAGCAATAAGTTACCCAGTTTGTGCTACTCTTCTTAGTGGTGCAAACTCTGACAGTGAAATGAGGAAATTCACAATTCATTTCCCTGCCATTTGAACCAACCAAGTGAGGACACTTTGAGTTCAAGTATATTCCAAAAATCTAAGGGAAGACCTGAGTACTATAGAATCTGCTTTGCTCCTTGCATCTTCCACCAGTTCCTGACATTCTTGAGAACATCCCTTTGCTTCTCTTTGACTCATTTTGCAGCAGGCTGGGGTATATAATGTGTGTTTGTATCCCATGGAGTCTGGAAGAGAAATATGAGTTCTAAAGAAAAACTCTGAGACCCCAAAGTACCAGGAAAGACAATATACAGCATATTTTATGATCCCCCCAGCCTGGTTATTCTTTGCTATAGGCAACTGAAGTACAAGTTATGTTTTTCAGTGTCTGGTATTGGCCCAGCACATGGTTGGGGAGTTCAGTAACCCATCTAATTGGTGGAACACATCCATAGCATTCGTGTTTCGGAGTTCCAGAACGGATGGTTCACTTTGCAGCTCTTGAATTGTATGGTAAAACCTGTGCAGATGTCAAGAGACTCTGAAATTTGTTCCTTTAGTCATATTGATCTAAGAAACACAGCCAAACATGAGTTGGGATATGCGTTTTAAAAATGTCAAGGGGAAATTATTTCAAGCTCTGAATATATATGAAGTTAATAACTTGGCCCTTCCCATTTCCCTTTTTAGCTTTTACTCTGGATCAGTGACCTGATTTTCCGGAGAGGGATATGTGGTGGGTCAGTGGTGGGGAGGGATGTGAATGATTCCCTGTAAGGTTCAGGCAACATTTCTGCAAACAGAGCCTGGTCTTCTTGCACAGTCCTCTGAGGGATTCTGGTATGAGAGAAAACCCCAGAATGTGACATTTGTTTTTTAACTTGGCATTTCTCATTTACTTGACGTACGTTTTTCATCTGAGTCATCTTCTAATCTGCCTTTGCTCTGGAAATGGCATCTTTAGATGTCCTGGTAAAAAGGAAATGTAGGCAAACCCTCTTGCAAAGGAAAATTTCTCATGGAGGTCCCTGACCTTTGAATTACATTTCGAACACTGATACACACAGTTACTCTCTTTTGTCTTCAGATTTTGTTGCAATGTTTCCATGAATTTGGGAAACTTTTCTGCTCTGTGTCCCTCCTAACCTTTTAAATCAGTTTACATATCTTCTATGTCCTCTCTGATCTTCATGGCTTTTCATTTTTTTTTTTTCACTATAGCTTCACATTTCATGTTAACACATAAAGAAAAATACATTTTATTGGAATAGCTATGCCACAGCAAAGATTATTCTTCTCCCTGTGGATGAAACCAGATAGTGTTGTGCCATGTGGCTCATATTATAACAATCTCACTCTAGCTCTATGGCCAAAACCTAATTGTAGCATTTTGAGAGGAAATTCTCATTATTTAAATGCATTTTCACCCGCTATACATTTTGGAGCCATAAAAGAACATTAACTGATTCTTATTTTATTTGTTTCATAATACTAAGGATTTATATGAATTGATCAAGCTCTTAAAAAGTCAATTATGCTTGTACTTCTCCACACTACCGCATGTAAAATTAGTAAACAAAAAATAAAATGAGATCTGTCCACCACTATGCCAACGTAATATGCGTATGAAAATGTATGGGTTGCTTTTCTGATTGGATTTTTAAAAAGCATCTGATGGATTATTTCTGCTAGCTCAAATCAGCACTGTCCCTTTGGGTGTACAGAGGCAAACCCTGCCAGAGTGAAGGGGCAAGGCATTAAACATAGATAATGCTTGATTTTCTATTTGGGTGAAGATACGCAATACCAAACCAGATAGCCGCTTGCAGAAAGTTTTTACTGAATAACACAAGAGTTTATAAGTTCTCTAATGATTTTTTTGCCCTTAATAACTCCATAAGAGTGCTGAGAGAAACTTCTGACAACTCACCTGACTATAGAATTAGTAGGTCCCCGCTGATTCACAGTTCAGTGTGTGTTACAAAGTCGGTGATGCTGTTGCCAGAAGTTACAAGTTCAACAGTTCAATCATTGTCTGGACATAAGGAAAAAAAAATCCCCAAACTCTTCGATGACTCACTCACTTAATCTGATCTTGAAAATAATTCTTAGCAAATAAAAGAATGTTAATATCTTGAAAATAATCCTTTTTTAGTCCCTCTGTGTGTGTGATTGTGGATTAATATCATTCTGAGCTCCAGGGAAAGGGGCCATTATAAAAATGAGGCTGGCTAAGATGATTAAACGTTATTTACAGAAAGGACACGGGTCAGATTAAATCACAAGGAGGGGGGTCTCTTTTGTGGTGATGGGAAAAAATACGCATCATTCAACAGCGATGCTTGCTTCATTTCAGTGATTAGGGACTAAAGTAACTTGGACAGTCTGTCAGCTTCAATATGGTGGAGTTAACTAGTAGATCATGTAAATAAAAGCTGTTTGATTAGATCAAAAATTAAAGGGCCATCATTTTTCCTGTTATCTCGCAATTTACTGTTGAGGTGTTTGAAATGCTGTCATCAAGCACACATATCCAAGAGTAATTAATTATAGGGCTATATTTTTTAAAGAATCCTTTAATAGTTTCCCTCTAGAGCCGAGATAAATGACCCAATTTAGGGAGGATCTGGCTAGACACCTCCATGAAGAGACCTGACTTTAGTAGGGCTCAGCATCTGAAGTTCCTTTTACCTGCTCTTTTCAAAATCAGGCCCTAAAAACTTCTGCTATAAACATTTTTACCTAGTCTTGGGTCCAAGTTTATTTTATTGGTGTGGGCGAGAGAGAAAGAGATTTCAGTGCTTTTCCGATAAACTGCCTGGCGTGACAGAGGTATAAAATGCAGCCATCCCGTCCCCTACATCTCCTGCCCGAGGTTTGGGCTTCACTTGAATTGAGCTGAAATGCAGAACGGAGTAAGGGGGACTGGAAAACCTTGGCAAGTACCTTACCGAGAGGTAAATATTGACAAATCACAAGAGCTGTAGAGAGGAGAGGAGCATTTAAATTGTTAAGCATTGTTAAACATCTACAACTTCTGCTCCAAGAGTAAGTTACTACTGGGTGACACCTGACTTTCTGGGGATGCCTCAGATCTAAATCGTTGTTCGTCTGTACTGAGATACAAGTTTTATCTGAGATGAGAGGAAATGGCCTCAAGTTATGCCAGGAGAGGTTCAGATTGGATATGAGGAAAAATTTACTCCTGTAAAGGGTTGTCAGGCATTGGAATGGGCAATGATGGAGTCACCATCCCTGAAGCGATTTAAAAGACACTTAAATGGGGTTCTTACGGACATGGGTTAGTGCCAGCGTTGGGTTAATGGTTGGACTCGATGATCTTAAGGGTCTTTTCCAACCTAAATGATTCTGTGATCCTTGCATAGATGCCACGAGCAAGCAGGATAAATTACACCCAAATAACACTCATTTCTCCCACAGTCACACATAGTTGAGAAGCTCACTCCATCTTCAGGTGTATGGATAGAGTGAAGTTGATATTCTGTAACAACACATTTTCTGAAGCTCACTGGTTCTCTCTCAATGACGGTAATGATTTTTCCACCCATGTCAGTTTTCTACTCTAGGCAACTACAAGCTTTGCCTGTGTTTGAAACAAGCACCAGCCCAGGACTGATGCCTTTCTTGACAGAAACCAAGTTCTTGCAGTTGACAGAGCCCGAGGTTTGCAGGATGCAGCTGCATGATCTTCCAGGTCTTTCCAGCTCTGGGAAAGGATTGAAAACCCAACCTGGTGGTTGGGATCTCTTTCTCTGGGACATCTGTTGGGATGCTGCCTCTGACTGTTTCCAAAGTGACAAAATAATTTCCAAAGCTTTTCCAGTGGTTTAATGTTTACACTTCCCAGATCAAAACAGTTGCTTGATTGCACTTCATTTTGAGCATGTTCTGCATGTCCATTTAGTCTCTCACAGTATCCTCCTGGACAAGATGTCCAGCACACAGCTGGATAAACACACAGTACAGTGGGTGAGCAATTAGCTGATGGGCTGGGCTCAAAGGGTTCTAGTAACTGGGGTCGTGTCAGGCTGGTGACCAGTCACTAGCTGTTTCCACAGGGATCCATCTTAGGGCCAGCACTCTTCAATGTCTTTGTAAATTACTTGGGCACAGGACTTGAGGGATTGCTTAGTAAGTTGGCCAATGACACAAAATTTTGGGAAGCTGTTGACACTGTCAAGGGCAGAGAGGCCCTGCAGAGGGATCTGGACAAACTGGAGAACTGAGCAATCACCAACTGCATGAAGTTTAACAAGAGCAAGTGCCGGATTTTGTACCTGGAACGTGGCAACTCTGGCTGTACATACAGACTGTGGCATATGATGCTGGAGAGAAGCTCCACGGAGAGGGATCTGGGGGTTCTGGTTGACAGCAAGTTGAAGATGAGCCAACAGTGTCCTTGGCAGCCAAGAGGGACCTGTGTCCTGGTGCATCCAGCACAGCACGGCCAGCCAGGCAGGGAGGGGACACAGTAAAAAAAAGATATAAAGCTACTGGAGAGTGTCCAGAACAGGGCTATGAAGTGGGTGAAGGGTTTGGAGGGGAAGCCACATGAGGAGTGGCTGAAGTACTTGGTTTGTTCAGCCTGGAGGAAATGGAAGGGAGACGTCATGGTGGTTTACAGTTTCCTCAGAAGGGAGGAGTAGGAGCAGGGCTGAGCTCTTCTCTTTAGTGACCAATGACAGAACCCCAGGGAATGGCAGGAAGATGTGCCAGGAAGGTTCAGTTGGACATGAGGAAAAGGTTCTTCACCCAGAGGGTGCTGGACACTGGAACAGGCTCCCCAGGGAGGTGTCACAGCCCAAAGACCAACAGTGTTCAAGAAGAGACTGGACAACGTCCTCAGACACACGTTGTGAACTGTGGGGTTGTCCTGTGCAGGGACAGGAGTTGGACTCAAGGATCCTTGTGGGTCCCTTCCAACTCAGGACATTCTATGATCCTGTGATTCTAATCAATACGTGGAGCATCATATTTGTCTGGATTCTGCCTCCAAAGGAAACATGGGTATTGGCAACAGGGAGATGCAAGGCAGGTGTGTGGCTGTCTATCAGTAGGGAGTTCATACCAGTTAATTTTTGCCTTGTTTTTTCTCCTTTTGTGGCACATAAAAGAATTTTGAATAAGTTGATGAGGTTTAGTAGTCTCCTGTGATGCAATGAGGTACTTTTTCAGACCCATAAAAACAGAATAGGATTAAAAACAGCATTTGAGCTATGCCGTTCCTGGCAATGGCACAAGTTCATTGCTTTCCAGGACCCTTCTGTTATTTTTATATATTATGCACACTGTAGCTGCATCTGAAGGTGCCTTTTGGAGATCATTGCATGAAAGTGCTGTGCGTGAATACATACCTAAATAACCATTTTTGGCAAATCAGCCGTAAAGAGTTTTTCCACTTCTAAATTTCATCATTGCTTCCACCACGCTTTCCGTGGTATTTCCATGGATATGGCATTGACTCAGCATGCCTTTTGTTATATGCAAATTGCCATTTTTATCCCTTGTTCACATGAAGGGGCTGCTCCTGCCCTCCTGTCTCTCTGGGGCCGAGAAGTCACAGATGCTGTAAAACCAGGGCAGCTCTCTTGTGCAAGAAGGGCAAAGCCCACATTGCCCTGAAGGAATCGCAGACCTGCAGGCACTCGTCGTGCATCCATCCTCAGCGCATCCCCTGGAGAGAAAACGGTGGTGAGGTCCATCTGGCCTTCCTCCCTGAGGCTGCTGTTGACAGTGAGTAGAAGATATGAGCAGAGGAAGGCTTTTGTTAATTTTTACCCCAGTGGAGAGATCCAAGGACCAGGCTAGGCTAGACTAATACAGTAAGATGCCAAAAGCCAGCAAGAGTTTGGACAGAATAAAGATGACAGCGATGGAACTGGATATAGCTACATCAAATGTACCCATTAATTACACACTAATTACACTAATATTTTCTCCTTCAGGCACATCTAATATTTAGGACTCTGACACCTTTGCTTTATTGTACCTTACTCATTATGAGAAAACCATGTGAGGATGACAAACATCAAAGCATAGGAAGAAATAAAGGAAAATTCTCCCTGTTTTTATACCAATGCCAGGTCATCTGCAAATGTTCAGAGCCCTCATTACCTCTGGGAAAATTGTTCTCTGGTGCCCCTGCAATGTTTTTTTCTATAAAAATGAAGAGCAAGGGAAAATTTTAGAGTGGCAAACTTGTTTTGCCTACCCTTCTGTTTGAGCCTGACCCAACCAGTGCTTCTAAAGCTCTGTAGTTAAGTGCTGTGATTGTGTTTATACACTTCCCTAAACTAAATAGTCCAACTGTAGAGCCGTGTATCCCCTTCGTCACGCCAGTAGGTCAATGTCTGTGCAAAGGAACTTACATTTCTTTTAGCTCTGGCCCTGGCTCCCATGGGCTTGCTGTAGCTATCTACTTCACCTTAAAATTGCCACTTAATCTCTGCGCCCTTGTTTCCCCACTGGTGAGATGAGAATAGAGCTGACAATCTGTTAATGTTTCTAAAGCAAGGGAAGGAAGTGCTGAGTGTAATTTTAATAAATGGCAGCGTGAAAGTTTTCTCTGCTCCACTGCTTTCTCTCGCAGACAATATAAAGCACACAAACTATCTTCTCTCGTTCTAACACTCCCTTCACTCTGGTGGAGTTAATTTGATTTAATGCATTTACCATCCTGACAGTTACATTTTAAGCAGAGCACTCTCGATTGCAAAAGGTAACCTTTTAATGACATTTCCCCCAGCTTGTGGGTAAATGCATCTTCTTCAGTAAACCCCTCTCTCCTTTGGGAAGGGAGAGCTCAGACCCTCCATTTTTGCATCGTTGAGCCCTGTGGCTCTACCCAGCCCTAATGACAGAAGATGCACATCCCATCAGATTATGCTTTTCTTACTGCAGAGACTATAAATATGATTCCCACGACCAGGTTGGCAGCCCAGGGTCTGGGAAAGGGGTTGTAGCCCTTCGGTGCAGTCTGTCCAAGGATGTTTTGCTATGTTAGTACCCTCTGTACTGCATGTGTTGGGCTTTTCTCCTTCTGCTGCCGTTACAGTTGGCACCATTAAACTCTCGGTGTTCACTGCCTGGGGATGTGCAATTATTGTGGAGCCTTCTCCTAGTTACAGTAGGAGACACTGTGTTACTGCAGTCGCTACCGAGTGACAAATGAGATTTTAATGACACCTACTCTACCTGGAATTATCTGTAAACTACAATTAAGGAAGTAGCTACTCAACGAATTAAAGATCAGAGAAAAACGACATACTTTTATGGTGACTTATGGGGAGATCTGCAAATCTGTGGAACAGGTTGGAAGATGCAACAGAATAGAATATCTTCTAAATGATCTTTTCTCCGCTATCACTGGAGTATGCCAGTGCTGCAGTAGTGCTTATCGGCCAGTTCTTCGGCTGCTGTAAATCTGCAGGGTCTCCATTGGAGTCAATGGTGTAAAGTTTATTGATCTGTGCATGTAGTGGATTTTGCAAGGCTGGTGTGAATTTTGGTGAAGAGGTTAAGGTAGATGGTTTATTCTGCCATCACAGGGTAGGAATTTTCAGCCCAAAGAAGAGAAGGCTCCAGGGAGACCTTGTTGTGCCTTTCCTCACTTAAAGGGGCCTGTAAGAAAAATGGGTACAGACTTTTTAGCAAGGCCTGTTGTGATAGGACAAGAAGTGATGGTTTTAAACTAAAGGAGGGGAGATTCAGGCTACACATGATGAATTTTCTATATGCAGGCTGGTGAAACACTGTCCCAGGTTGGCCAGAGAGATGGTAGATGCCTGATCCTTGGAGACATCCCAGGCCAGGCTGGACGGGGCTCTGAGCAACCTGAGCTGGTGAAGATGTCCCTGCTCATGGCAGGGGTGGCACTGGGGAAGCTGGGAAGGTCCATTGTAACCCAAACCATTCTATGATTCTATGAATCTGTAAAGCTGCCAGGGACGCTGAAGGGAACCATGGTCATTCGGAAGGAGCAAGATCAAATTAGCCAGTCAATTAACTGGAGATCCAAAGGGGCTGGGACAAACTGCTCATTGTTTTAGGGGTCCCAAAACTGGGGGATGCCCAATGCATCTTGTAGTGTGGCCTGCCCTTGTGATGATGGTGTCCATGGAGATGACCTCTGTTCTCTTCCCTTGCAAATATGTCCTTGTGGAGGAGTAGTCCCACTGTTTTGCAAGAGGATGAAGGTGCAAAAGAATAGCAAATGAGAATTAAAAAAAAAAACTTATCAAGTCTGTCTTCAGTTAAATCTTCTACTGGAGTCACAGCTGGAGCTAGAGGAACTCTCTAGGATCTTACCCTTCAAAACCATCAAGTTATGGACGCACATTCAAAAATATAGAAGAGGATTTTATCATGGGAATCACTCTGATAGCAAATCTTCAGAACATCTCCCAGGCAAAACTTGCCAGGTATTAAAAATAGAATCACACTAAACAATGCTTTTTTGCTTCATCATCTTTCCTTTTCTGTGGTATTTTATTATTGCTATTCCAATGTGCTGGTTATTGAGTATATGATTATTCTTTCAAATGAGTTTGGACAGCGTCTATAGCTTTGTAGCAATTAAGAGACCACAGACTTTAGCAGCTCAAGAGAAATGGAGTAGGTTTTAATAGCTTTATTTATCTTTAGCTTCTGCAGAGCTGTTGGGACTTCCTCAATGGTGGGCAGTTTTGTATCAATAAAAGGATGCTGGAACTTATTTCTTGTAAATGCAAGTAGGTCATTATCAATGGCGCAGGGAGCCTTGCACAGCGCTTGAGATAGACGCTTTCTCTCTTAGCTCTGTCATCAATTACAAGACTGCCAATGAATCTTGGAAAATGTGAACAAAAGCATTTTATGACCTGCCTCAATAAAAGTCTGGCAGGCTGCAGTGCTTCCTTACTGCTGCTAATTGTCTTCCTCGCAGTGCCTGCTGCCAGCTTTACATGTCCAACACCTACACTTACCTGAGGCCAATGGAGTGAAATCTTGCCAGGTACGCCAGGTAGCTCATACTGTAAAATTAACTCTTCTTGCTTTTTCAGTTTTTAACAGATATTTTACACACAACGTGAGTTACATGTGAAGAGCCCTGCATGCGTGCTAATTACAGGTGCAGGTTTGGGGAGAAATGAGGGGTGAGCACTGATCTCAGCATCCCAACTTGTCTTGCTCTTCTAAATGATCAGAAATTGTCCCCTTGGCCTAATCATACACTCCATCATCTGCATCATCCTGCTGCTCTTAGTAGATTTTGTGCCTGAGTCTGGTGTCTGTGTTTGAAAGATTGGTTGCAATCTGATGGACAACCAGAAAATAAAGCCTCTTTTAAGAAACATATGCTATTGACTGAAGCCCAAACATTGTGATTAACTTGACACTAAATGCTGAAAATGTATAGGAAGAGTGGGAATTGGTAAAGTCCATTAGGGCAAATGTGTACGCAGTTCTGTTTCATTGGTTCCTGTTCTTGCCGAGTAGTAAGAATCTTATTTTCCTGCTCACCTCTGATCTGTGATATTCTCAGCACTGTACACAAAAGATTGTATCCTGAGTTCTTGCTCAGTGTTTGCTCAGTGTTTACTTATGGCAGTTCCCACTGGAGCTATCAAGCAACTTTACTCCAACAGCCAATAGAAACTGAAGCTACGCTGAGCAGCATTTGAGCAAGAAATTTAAACACTGTTGGAGAATTTTCTTGTACAACTTTTACTGTATTATAATTAACAAGTCCAAGAAATTTCAGCATGCTCAAGTGTTTTCTGATTCAAGCTAATATGCCAAAGAGATCGGGTGATCAAAATAGGATTGAATAATAGTGCGCGATGAGGGAATTTTTTCCAGTCTGGCCAACTGACTCATTGTCCAACTCCTGAAAAGCCTCTTAACCAGTGATTTTTCTTGCATTAAATGAGGACACCACTGCCTCATGTTTTTCCTGCAAGAGATGTTAAGAAACTCCTTCCTTGGTGTCATCTTGAGGATTCTAGCTCATGCTGAAACTAAGTCCTTCAATGCCTGTGGTTAAACTGACACTAGTAAATCTGTGCATTAGTGATAAACACTTGAGTCACTGCAGGTGCAAATGATGTTTAGGGATCTAGTCAAAGTGTCATTTTCCTTTGCTTAGCTGTTATTTTTCAGTTATCTCTTCTCCCTCTCTCTTTTTGTTGTTGTTGTTTTCTTTAATGGAGTTCTCACTGCTCTCAGATTCTTACTGACTAGATGTCCATATTTCAGTGCAAAACCGAGACTTCATTATTAGATGTAAATACACACACATGTATTTATACATCAGCTATATATATTTTTTTACATTTGGGGAGTAAATATTCTATATTTTGAGGAAAAAATGTATTTTCCTAGGCATTTTGTGTAAATTAAACACACTCTTGTGTTGCAAGGACAGAGATGGGGAGCTAAAGTTCAGCGCGAAGTTGTCAAGCCCGTCTGGCAAGATGCAAACCCAAATTTCTCACCTGATTGCTCTTCACTGCCTACAGGGTAAATGCTCCAAGTGATGCACAGGAGGTGTGTGGACGAAACCCATTAATAAATAATTGGTTTTGTACCCGTGCCTCCTGCACACTTTTTTTGAAAATTCCCTTCTCTGTCTTGCCTCCAAGTGTCATTCACCAGAGTCTATAGAAAATAAGACTGAAGAGTAAATGCAGAGTTGGAAGCAGTGCTTAAGGGAAGAACTCTCAGCTGTATTTCCCTCCACCTGAGGTTATGAAGGCAGATAGGATATTTCCTCACATTGAAGGACATTTTTGTTGAATGCATTTTCCACATCACATCATTTCTTCTTACCATCACACAGTAACAGTCCCTAGAAAGAGGAATATGGCCCTCAGGCCTCATAATATCATCCTTTATTAGAAATAAGAACAAAGCATGCAATTAAAATACAAATATTTCACATCCCAGAGGTTTAGATACTGCTTGGCAGTTCCCTGGTGCTCCTCTCTTTGAAGAAACGTCACAGACGAGGATGCTCAGGAGGAGTAGCACCGCTGTGATGGGAAAGGGAATGTAGCTAAGGAGTCACAGATATGCTGCCATGGAAAAAAGGAGGAAACCTTTTAAGCAAGTTTCCTCTAGATGCTTAGGACATGTCCTGCAGGCAGTGCCTGAAGCCCCAGTGTTGGGGACTTTTAGGTTTTGTCTTGATCTGGGAAGGCAGATGGATTTTCTTGCAGGTCACAACCTGCTCTGTCCAGCCTCTGGACAAACATGGTCCTGGACTGTGATTTTAGAGTACTGACTAACCCCTCTTTGATTTGAAAACCCCTTCTAGTATAACATCAATATAAACATTTCCTACTAGCTTTGCTTTTTTAAAAAATAATTGTTAAGTTCATAAGAAAAAAAATCCATAGAATCACAGAATCATTTTGGTTGAAAGAGACCCCGAAGACCATCAAGTCCAACCATTAACCCAGCCCTGGCACTAAAGCGTGTCCCTGAGAACTTCATCTCCACACCTTGTTCAACCCCTCCAGGGATGGTGACTCCAGCACTGCCCTGGGCAGCCTGTTCCAATGGCCGACAGCCCTTTGGGGAAGAAATTGTTCCCCAGAGCCAACCTCAACCTCCCCTGGCTCAACTTGAGGCCGTTTCTTTGTGTCCCTGTGTCCCCTCAGCTCCTGTTCTCCAGCTGAACCCCCCAGGTCCCTCAGCCGCTCCCATCACACTTGTGCTCCAGCCCCTTCCCCAGCTCCGTTCCCTTCTCTCAACTTGCTCCATCACCTCAAGGCCTTTCTTGGTGTGAAGGGCCCAAAACTGACCCCAGGATTTGCGGTTTGGCCTCCCCAGTGCCCAGTGCACGGGAACTGTCACTTTTCCCTGGTCCTGCTGGCCACACTGTTCTTGATGCATGGCAGGATGATGTTGGCCAAAAATAATCATGGAACCAGCTGATTTCCTGTGTTTGCAAAAGCTCCAGTGCCCAAAGAAAGTGGGTGCACTTCTGGAGATTGGTATCCCAACAGATCCCCATATACTTCTGTCCAAGTCAGTCCATGCTGGAGAAAGACTCAGCCTGGACCTTTCTTCTGCTTTCCTCTGCGATAGCTAGGTGCTCTGATTTTACCTGGTATGTGTGACAAACTTCACCCGAGCTGCGCTGAAGAGGGAGAAAAGTCGTAGACTTTGGGAGGAATTCCTCTGGGGCAAAAAAAGGAGGAATTAGGTATTTTAACTCTGCAAAGGCAGCTCTCCGGGCAGAGTGCTCAGTGCTGGCAGCACGTCCTGCCCCAGGAGTTCCCTGTGCGAGTGTCCATCTCTGCAAACCTGGGATCGCTCCTGCCTGTGGCTTCGTCTTCCAATAAAATTTGAGATTTATCATCCCTTGACAATCGATTGGCCACTCCTAGATCAATACTTACCACTTGGGTCAATTAATCTTGATATTCACCTTAAGAGTAGTCAGTATCTACTTATTGATTTTAAGAATAATGAGAAGTAAGTACATGGGACCCAATCCCCTGGCTCCTGATTGGGGTGAACCTCCTGCTGAAAGTCAGGCTTTGCATTGGAGCAGACTCTCCAAGGGATTACAACTCCTATTTTGTTTCTCAAATTCTTGACCGTCTCTTTGTCCCTTCCTGAAGGTGTCACATCACTCATGGATATGAGGAGCTCGTGTGACATTTCCAAAGTGTACAATGAAGAGTTGAACAGTGCCGGACTGAGCATGTTCAAAGAGGCATTGGAACTCACAGGTGGTACCTAACCAACAAAATTAAATCAAACTACTTATAAAAATAAATGTATTCCAACTCTTTTTTAGGCAGTGCTTGATCACCTGTGGGAATTTTACCTGGAAAAAGCTCAAAGAACCACAAAATTTTGGCCTTGTGTTTTTAATTGATGTGTTTGCTGTACAGCAGTAGATACAATTTTACGCATGAAATGTAAAAGTATATTTCTTTGACTTGAAAACAAAACAATGATGTATCTGCAAATTGTTCCATGACTACAAATATATACCCTGGAAAGTGTTCATGAAACATGTAGCCATCTGTATTCTCCATAGTATTATTTCTGTATCTTTAGAGTGCTCAGAGAGTAACAAACGAGCTGCCAGTTTGGAGTGACAATATGTTCAATAAGATGAAAATGGGCTATCTAGTATTTGCAAAAATGAAATAAAAAATTACTCCCTGGAAGTAATTTTTAATTTTGGAGTTCCCTGCAAAATAATACAGCAGACCAAACCATCATTGTAACCAAAATGCATCTCTCCTCAATTAGTTGTCAAAATGAGATTTTTGTTTTGCTACAGTGAAAAACTTCTACTCTTTCACTTTTTGCCTTCCCCTTCCTCTTCCTATTCCCTTCCCCTTCCTGTTCTGTTTCCATTCCCCTTCCTTTTTTTACTCCTTACCTTCCCACTATATTGGCTACCACAAACCCCCCTGATCCCCCCTTCTGATAACCAATGAAAAGTAATATAATAATTTCCACATTAAAAAAAAAAGTGCCCATTAAAAGGGGGTGGCAATCAACAACAAAAAAATAGACATCAGTGCGTTAACTAGCAGAAGAGGAAGCTGAGCACAATCCAGCCACGGTTTATTTAGTCTAAGGGATTAATTATTCAAGAGTTACAGGCATGATGAGTGCATGCACACCAGGCTAAAACTGGCACAGAGGTTAATTGGTATCTAAGGGCTGTCTCTAGTAATCTGATACTGTTAAGTAGCATGGTTGCTATTTTAGTACATTTTTGGACTTTAAAAAGAACCCACAAAAGAACCTTCAGTCACACGTGAGGAGGTGGAGACACGATTTCCTGGCATGAGGTGTTCGGGAAATGGGTACCCAGCATTATCTTACCCAGGGAGAGGAGAAAGAGATAGCTTTGTGTGCTTGCTGCAATTGAAAAACGGATTCCCCATTGCTGCTGGTTTAAGCCTTATGGGTGCTATTTAAACTTGGCATGTCATAAATCCAGTATCTACCATAGCATTTGCTCTCCATCCCATTTTATTTGTGTGCATGTGCAGAGAATTGCAGTGGCGCGAACAAAGATGTGTCATTGCAGCCAAAAGCAAGTAAGCCCTGAACTTTGCAAGTGACCTCCTTCCATAGAAATGTTTATTTTGAAGTCTGGTTCACCCAAATCCTTTTGGACATTTATTTCAGGGGATCCCATGCCAAATGAACTGCTCTAAAGCTCTCACATCTGAGACACACTAGGAAAGTCTGGGAGAAGAAGCAGAGATGCAGATCGGAGAAAGGCTGGGACTGGACCTGTGTCTCTGCGTTGGGATGGGTTCCATCTAGTTGGCCATATAGTCTCCTGTAAGTGAACCTGCAGACACACACAGCCATATCCATGGTGTGTCCATCCAACATGTGCACTCTTTATCTTGTGCTCAGGTTTGAGACCCTCATGCCAAGAAAGGGCTTGAGGTGCTGGAGTGAGTTGAGAGAAGGGAACGGAGCTGGGGAAGGGGCTGGAGCACAAGTGTGATGGGAGCAGCTGAGGGACCTGGGGGGTTCAGCTGGAGAACAGGAGCTGAGGGGACACAGGGACACAAAGAAACGGCCTCAAGTTGAGCCAGGGGAGGTTGAGGTTGGATGTGGGGAACAATTTCTTCCCCAAAGGGCTGTGGGGCATTGGAACAGGCTGCCCAGGGCAGTGCTGGAGTCACCATCCCTGGAGGGGTTGGAAATACACACAGATGAGGTTCTCAGGGACATGGGGTAGTGACAGTCCTGACCTGATGAACCATCAGTAATTATTAGAGCAACAGAGCAAAACAGCACATCCTGTTGTGCTTGGAAATGACCTGGCTTCGTATTCCCATTTGTCTGTCAGGAGATTTTGGTTCTAGTTCAGAAGACCTTCCTGGTCTATGATGTCCCAGGTGTGGCCTCTCCTTTTCTTGGCTCCCTGGTTTATAAACAGCAGTATTACCCACTTCAGCCATAGCCTCCTGCAAATATCTGCAAAGCCCCTGGTAGAGAAGAAGGTGATGGTCCCAAGCTGGATTGCAAACCAAGTGCAAACTTCTGGCTATGCCACAGCCACCACTGCCATAACATTTGAATGTGTATACAATAAATATTTGGCAATCCAGAAATGCCGAGTGGCCTTGGAGACTTTGATTCTTTTCAGGGTTAGGAACTGGAGTTATTTTGAGTGCCTTATGATACAATGACCTTTGGAAAAGGAAACTAACACTCATAGACTAACTGTGGCTTCCCTGAATAACAGAGAAGAAGAAAAGATCAGGAGCTGTGCAGGAGAAGATAGATGGAAGAAGCTGGAGGAAGGACATAGGTGATTTCTTTGGGACAGAGAGTCCTAGTCCAGTAAAGGAGATTAACAATGTGTGCTGGAAAGACCAGAACAATAAATTGCAAAAGCAGCAACTTTGACTTAAGTGACAGTTTCAAGATGGAAGCATCATCCAAGACACAAAGAATGAGCCGTCTCACTTTCTCATCACCTGGTAAGGTCTGACAGCATCACCTCCCTGCCTGAGTGAGCACCAGGAGGTGCCCAGTGTCCACCCATAACACTTCAAGCAAGGTTTCTAAATCAGGAGCTGGCTCCTGGCTGACACCTGACGTTCAAGGTCTCAATCTGAGAGCATCTGCTGACTTTATTTTCCTCCCCATGTAGGTATGCTCTTCTTTTCCATCCCAGACCACTGCAGCACTGCTGGTTGGGATAAAACAGCAGCAGCACTGTGTGAATTTGGGATGTGAGTCTGGAGAGACAAGCCAGGGTGTTCAGGAATTTAGAAAGATGCTGTCTGCTGTTTTCTAAGTTTTGGTGATGGAGAAACAATCATGTCCTCTGTCAGGGAAATTGGGAAGTAAAACAGTGAGTGTCAAGCAAGAAGAAGAAATTATGTTTAATGAAATTGGATTCGGAAATGTTTTTGTTACAGTTACTTTAAAACACCACTGGCATCATAACTGAGGAACTGGCAAGATGATAATCTTTTCCTCTGCTGTGGTTGCTTTCCTCCCCTCTCCCCTGGCTTTTTTCTTTAGCACATTTTGGCATGTGATAAATCATGCAGTGGAACAGTGCATGTCTCTTCTATTTGTCTTTAACATTGACCTCAGCCCTAGGGAGCTGCAAACAACAAAATCTTTCTTGGTCCAGATTTTCTTCTGTATTACCTCAGAGTTTCTGCACAGGGAGGGGAGGAACATTTCTATTTTGCATGAACTCAGAGGTCCTCATCTTGGAAACCACACAGACATCTTAAATTCAAATACTGGGACTGAAGCATGTGCCCAGTAGAAATCTGAGGTTTAAGTGTGTTGCTGAATCAATTCAAAGGGACAAAGTTGGTCAGCTAATATTTTTAGCTATTGGCATTACATATTATAATGATCTAAGAGCAAATCAACAAAATATTTTAAAATACACTTCTTGCACCCACTCTGCGCTGCTCCTGAGTTATTAAAAAAAAACAAATGGGCTGTCCTAAAGAAAAGATACAGAACCTCTCGGGGTAAAAAAGGAGGCTATTTTCGACATCTTTGCCATCAGCAAAATCAGGGTAGCACACACACAAACCCCAAAAGACTTTGTGAAGGGAACAGCTGTTGCTTCCACGTGCTGGTCTCTGACCATCGACAAAGCGCCATGTCACCTCCTGTGGTGAATGTCACATCAACATCCCATTTCCCATATCTGTTTGATGTCTTATTGGGATGGATCCTGAAATGCCTGGGTGTTTGCAGCTCCCATGACCATCCAGGGATGCAGATTCTCTACCAGGCCCAGGATGAAGCTCTCCCAGCATCATGTCGTGAATCCCTCGGTGAAGTTGTTGGGGATGAATCCCCTACTGTAGTGCTTGCCAAAAAAACCACCTATTTAGCAGCACCGTTGTTGAGGAAGAAATTGAAAAATCTTTTGTTGAACAAAGTACCTTTCACTTAAAAAATCCAGGCAAGATAAAATGACATGTGTGCTAATGATGTATTTTATGAACCACCATCTGTCTCGGGAAAGGTCAGAGAAAAATGGCAACCGCTGCTCAGGTGATTGGTGGTGGAGGGGGGAAAATGGCCTCATCTGAACGTGACAAGAAGCTTCAGTGACATCATATAAATGCCATAATTGGGAAGTGGTAAATTGAACAGGGCTGCCTTTGGAATTTGATGTGTCAATAAACAAGTTCAAGGTGACACGTTGGATCAATACGGCACGACAAGAATCATCCGACAAATTTACTGCAAAGTAATTGGGTGCAAAATGACTCAACTCAACCTTCACACTGCAGAAAATCAAACAAACAGGCAACCTACAGGCAACAGTTTGTATATGTCAGATGCTGCTTAAGGTAGCTTGCGCAGTACTAATAGAGTTGTTTTAAAGGGAGATGGGGAAAAAAGGAAAAAAGTGAGGTTCCTGTTATTATGAGTGTGACCTGAGGCATTGCTATAACCCTCTATGCACCTTGAGGGTGTATAAATAGAAAAACAAACCACAAGATCGCTAGAGGCATTCTTAAATATTAATATTTTTCTTCCTGTCTGTGTTTAGATGACAAATAAAATAAACTGAAAAAACCTTTTTTTCTCTTTAGCACAAACAAGAGGCTTTTCATCTAATACATTTCTTACCTCTCACTCCCCTTATTTTTTGATAAAGGAAGGTGTAATAAGTCACTTCTATTAAAAAATGGTACTTGTTCACATTACACAGGGTATTGAATGCAAATCACTGGCTACCATTAGAATTAACCATCCCCACTTACTGCTAGACCTGAAAAGAGTCACTCAGAGAAGACTTATCAGCGCATTAATTTGTTGACAACAAATTTGAAGCTTGATTTGTCCCCACTCGACAACCTTTAATCCTGAGTTTCTCCAGGGGGAAAGCCAAGAGCTTATTTTCCCAAGAAATCTGGGCTCCCGCCAAGGCTAAAAGAGAAGCCAGTGCACTGACTGCACACTTTGGAAATGTCACGGAGATTGATTGTGTTTTAATTGTACATTCATTCTGGAGTGAGAAAAGAAAGAGAAGATGAGTGGAAAGCCACAGCCAAGGAGAAAGATGCCGTTCACGTTTGCAATCCCTCCCAGCTGGGCTGAGCTTTAGCAGATACCGCTTTATTTTGCTGGTGATGGCTTTGTTGGTCCATGGAAATGATGGGGAAGTCTCACTTTTGCCCCATTCCTGGCGCTGCTGGACCACAGGGAGTGGGACATTGGATCCTGGTGCTGGCACATCGGCATCGCCGGTTCCAGCATCCACTTAACTTACAGTAATCCGAAAATGCAGGAAAGCAGGCAAACTCAGCAACTGACCTTTATTGATGGACTGACACCACTGGATAAAGCAGCGTGCCGTATTGGTAAGCTTTGGGCACACTGAGAATTTAATGGATGTCAAGATTTGGATGGGAGAAAAATAGGAAGGTTGAGATAGAAGATTTGTGTCAGGAATGGGATTAGTGTGAAGAATTATGTGTGCAGTGTTTATGTTAAAAAAAAAAAGCACCTATATATATATATTATACAGTGATTCGCCCTTGGCTGCCATGTTGGGGTTCTCGTGCTCCCTCAGGAAGGGACATCCCTGGAAATGCTGCCCAGGGACAGGGGATGCGCAGCCTCTTCAAACACAGGAGGGTTTTGAGATTGGGAATTACTGCCAAGACAACTGGGTTGTGTCCCATGTAAGAGATTAAACCCAACTGAGCAAAACCCAAGTGCTCCGTCCTTTTTGGGGAAAAATATTTCTGGATCTAGTAAGTGACCTAAGGCTGAGATGTGGAGGCAAGTGTGTCATGTCAGAAAGGCCAGACCTCCCCCTTTGCCTGACAACCATCTCAAGTTTATCCCACTATGTAATAGAAAGGGAAAAATACCCTTTTTTTACCCAACAGTGCTCTGGGATGCCCTTAGAGCCCAGTACACTGAAGATACAGGGTTTACAAAGAGACAGCTGCCCCCAGACTCAAAGACAAGGCTATTCACTTATCAGAAGATTTCTTTGTTTTTTGAGAATGTCTTAAAAAAATCAGCCTGAAAGTGGGAACCATCTTATCATGTAAGATTAGGCAGATCATTCCATAAACCTGGCATTTCTAGTGGGATATTCTTCTCCCCTCACTCTGGATGAATCACAGATGAAATATTATCACAGGGAAGCCTTGACTGGAGGAAAAGATGTAATGAAAATGTGGTGCTGGGTGGCTAAAATGAGTTTAAAGGTTTCAAAATAGATCTTGTGTCAATTCTTCAAAAGGTATCTTGAGGTGGCCTTACTGTTTGAGGTGTTTTTTTGCTAGTTTAATACTTTATTTCCCTTCATTTTTTTATTTTGTTTTTGGTTTTTGGTTTTGGGGTTTTGGGTTTTGTTTTTGTTTTGTTTTGTTTTGTTTTGTTTTGTTTTGTTTTGTTTATAGGAGGTATTTGCATCAAAGTCAACTCTGGCAGTGGAGAGAGTCCCAAGGGATAGCTTAAAAGCTAGGAAAGTAAAGATGCAAGGATTTTGCATTTCACATTTTTGGGAATCTTTGGATTGTGAAATTGTTGTTAACACAACTCCAGTGACTTCTGTACTCTCGGCAGAAAAAGTTCCTCTTGGTAAAGCTGAAAAATACGTGTTACTCTGTTGTAACACATCCCCCAGAAATATCACGTGAGGCAACGTGTTATTTCCAAAGCACAAAGGAAATAAATAAGTTCCACCAGTGCTGCCAGACATTTTAGATTTTTACAGCTATCCATATATGCATATCTACCTCCATATCCTTCTCTCCTTTGAAGCACCCTGAACACCTGAAAAATCACCTCTACACTGGAGAGATGAGTCTGGGCTGTTAATTTCCCATTAATTAAAGTGGGAATCAGATATCCAGTCTCTCAGGTTGCTGTGCAAACAACACCAGGAGGGAGTCACACTTTGCAGGGTTCAAATGGAGAGTTGACAGACTGGGGCCCCCATGTCCATCGAGGACAAGTCTCTGCAGCATGTTACCACCCAAAACACCCAAACCATAAGTTTTTTGCATTAGTTTTGCTGAATCTCCTATCTCCAAACTGAACTCAACTTATATTCTGCCTTTGAATAATATTGATCTGCAGTGTTGCTCTAATTTAGTCCTTATTTTACTTTGTTTACTTGCAATGATTATTCCATTGTTAAGTGATATTTCTGTTGTGTTCCTTAAAAGGCTGATTGAAAACCAATTCAAATCAATGGTAAAACTGTCACCGATTTAGCTGCACTTTCAGGTTATAATCGTTATTTTTCCTCTCTTTTACTATAACAAAAGGGGAAAAAAACCCTCACCCAAATAAAACAGTCCTTTAAGCTGTGTAGTTCTTTCTGGAAATATTCTGTACGTATGGTACCTTCCCTAAATCCTAAATGCTTTGATTGTCTTTGGGTTATCAATCACACCCAGTTATTTTCTGTTCTGACTTAAGAGGATTATTGGGACTGGATTTTGTACTTTGTCAGTATTACAGAGTGACACCTCCGCACTCGGGGCTGGGTTGCAGCCTGGCAGTGATCCCCCTCTCACCAAAGTCATCTGGAGATGCTGCTGAGCTTGAGAAATCTGTACTCGTGACAGCGTCTGGAAAAACCTGTCCACCCCAAGCCGAAAATTCAAATTAAAGCCCCTGGGAGATAGGGAAGAGGTGAGCGGGACAGATTTTAACCTGAGAAGCAAGTGATATTGCATGTTTTTTCCTTTTGGGTTCCTGGCAGAAACCAGATGCCTACAGCACAGCAGCTTTGATATCACCTTAACTCGTGTGAGTAGGATGAAAGAAAAAAGGTATTTTACTGTGTGTCAAACCAAGGAGTGAATTTGACTGCATTACTCCTCTTTAAAGGAGCTTGTGTGCTATTTTCCAAAGAAATATAATTTTTTTAGGATTTCTCTTTTCCTTAGGTAAGCCCACATTTCCCTTTCATAGAATCGTTGAATGTCCTGAGTTGGAAGGGACCAACAAGGATCATCAAGTACAACTCCTGTCCCTGCAAAAGACAATGCCACAGTTCTGAGGGTTGTGTCCTGTTTTGTTTTATTTACCTGTAGACATGTACCATGGATTTCTGCAGCCTATGAACCAAGTCTTGCCTGAGAGAGAGGCATTGAGTGGTCCTTGGCTGTTGTGTTGCCCTCTTAAATAAACAGGAGCAGAAGAGGGATGGATGTGGCTGTCTGGGGCTCTGGGAACATCTCCATGGGGCACCTCGCAGCCCTCTAAATGTTCAGGCTAGACACAAAGAAGACGTTTTTGACACTGAGGGTGGTGAGAGCCTGTCCCAGGTTGGCCAGAGAGGTGGTGGCTGAACCATCCCTGGAGACATCCCAGGCCAGGCTGGACGGGGCTCTGAGCAACCTGAGCTGGTGAAGATGTCCCTGCTCATGGCAGGGGGGGCACTGGGGGAGCTGGGAAGGTCCATTCCTACCCAAACTATTCTATGATTCCCTTTCTCTTTCCATGTGAAGCAGATCTGGGATGCTTCTGAGCCCTCGTAAAGCTCCACGTCCACCAGGTGCTTTCACCAAGAGCTGATGGTGCCAAGCGCATCTACAGGTCTGGTTCATCAACCCTGGAGCTCCACTTACCTGGAACATGTATTGTAGCTTTTGCTATTTGAAAACATTCTGCCATGGCCAGCACTGCCATGTTAATTGAGATGCAATTTCCAGGCCCTGAGAGGCAGCAGGATATGGATACATTTTGTTTAGGGTTGCTATTAGTTTCTCTGGGTTGCAGAGAAGCCTTGCATGGAAATTGAGCCCATTATGTATTTGGGTCTTGCTTAACGAGATGCAGTGCAAAAGGCAGTCCATTACTTTGGAACTAGAGGCTTTGCCTCCTTTCCAAGATTGATTTTTACTTCACAAATTATTACTGCATGGATTAATGATCTCTCTGCATGCAAATGCTCTCGGCTGCTACCTAGGTGCATTAACCTTTCATAGAAAAAAGAATTCCTCCTCCTCGATGCTGCTTTGACCAAAGCACTTCCCTCCTGGATGCTGAATACTAAATACATGGGCATCACTACCTTGCTGTTACCAACAGGAGAGGAGCTGGATTCAGAAACCATCCCACCTGGGATCTCTTCCAGGTGTTTTCTTCTCCACTGTACCGCTACGGGCTCCTAATGCTACAAGGCAGACTTGTAGCCCCTAATTAATAAAATAATACTGTTTACAAAACATTTTTTGTCTTTGAGTGCAGCAAGGAGACACCCCAAAACAGGCAAAGGCTACTGATACCGGTTTATGGGCAAATAAAATGGGACTTAGAGGTGGAACAAATGTGGCTGTGAAGGTCCCAGCATAAAGACCTCGGACTCTTGAAGCTCATCTCCACTCTTGCAAGATAAAGCAACACATTTTTTTTAACACAAACTGCTCCAAAAACCTTAATGTCCTAAGACCTGCGCGAGGATCTGCTCAACACATAAATTCATAATAACAAAGGGGTCGGCCTTGCAACAGCTTCTGCAACAAGGGTGATTCTGTGTACCAAGAGTGTGTTTAAATTGCTGCAGGACTGGGACCTCTTTTGTAATTCAGGTTAAACCCAGTCCCTTCCTGGTCATTCTTTCCTGGCAACACACTCATTTAGATGTGAGAAGTTTTCTCTGCCAGCAGACTGCTGCCTACACACAGTAAATAGCATGAAATGTAGCCAGCTTTGCTGTATTTGTGAAACTTTCCCCATAGCTCTAATTATGCCTGGGTAGTACTAACATTTAGTCAGCTTAAATTATTAAACTCTTGCAGCCCCCGCAGGTAAAAACCTGTTTAATTAATGACTGATTAGTTAAATCATTATGTGTCCTGATATGAATCACAATAATTTTTATAGTCCCTATTATCATTGTAAAGGCATGTTAATTTATAGAATGACTCTTTTTCATAAAAGGAATAGAAATAGGCATACCTTAGAGTTTAGAAGAAACCACCTTCTTTATAAGGGCAAAAAAATACCAGCATGTGTCTGATGTGGAAAGATCGACAGTCCCAAATGCTCTTTAACGCACCTGGAAGCTGGAGATGCTCATGTCCTAGAGAAAGAGTCCTTCATATCTGGATAGCCATGTATTTAAGCTGACATTTTTAGTTACTTCACGTTATGGGGCAAGTGTTGGCACAATTGCACCATCTTCAGTAGGTGTTTCCAGTGATGCCACCAAGTGTAGAGCCCATGAGCCCCTTTACATCATTGCCTTACTGCCCTGTTGGTATCTGCTGCCCACTAGAATCAAAGGCTAGTTTGGGTTGAAGGGACCTCTGGAGATCATCCAGTCCAACTCACCTGCTCAATCAGGTTCACCAAAGCAGATCACACAGGGTCGTGTCCAGCTGAGTTTGAATGTCTCCAGAGAAGGAGAC
Source organism: Streptopelia decaocto (assembly GCF_964273445.1). Taxonomy (NCBI): domain Eukaryota; kingdom Metazoa; phylum Chordata; class Aves; order Columbiformes; family Columbidae; genus Streptopelia; species Streptopelia decaocto. The sequence continues at coordinate 79,458,934 of NC_138657.1, forward strand.
TCCACAGCCTCTCTGGGCAACCTGTTCTGGAGCTCTGGAACCTCAAAGTAAAGAAGTTTCTACCCACATTCAGATGGAACCTCCTGTGTTTCAGTCTCTGCCCATTTCCCCTCATTCTATTGTTGGGCACCACTGGAAAAGGTCTCTCTTGGGTGACAAAATCCCATGTACAGTAGTGGTGACTTTCAGTGTTGGTTCAGACTAAAGCGTGTGTCACTATCTGGATGGATTCAACCAGGTACCTTTTAGCTTCTTCCAAAACAGTAAATATTTTGGAGCCACGCTGGCTGTTGTGACCAAGCTGGCATCACTCTGTTAGTCCATGGCACCATGATATCTGGCAGGATGTGGGCTGACATGTCCAGCCGTTGTCCTTTCTAGCAGTGGATCCTGCCTGCCAAATGGTTGGCTAATGCAACCTTTGACTGTGGCCACAGGGCTGAAATCTGGCCCTGGGCCATATGTTAGTAGTTACAGCTGTGCCAGAAGAGAAAATAAATAAAAAAGAAAAACCTAAAGCCTTTTTCTCAAGGATCTATGTGATATATAGCTCCTGCTAGTTCTGACACACCATTGTCTCCAGACCATCTACAGCTGCTCAGACACCTGAAATCCCTGACTTATTGCTGCAAGTAACAGCAGGCAGCAGAAAGTTCTACATGTTGTCTGTCACAACAATTTCTGTAGGAACTACAGATTTATTTAAAATATTTATTTCAGCTCAGCTTTGCCATCTCACGGCAAAGTGGTGGTGGCAATATCACAGAATCACAGGATGTCAGGGGTTGGAAGGGCCCTGGAAAGCTCATCCAGTGCAATCCCCCCATGGAGCAGGAACACCCAGATGAGGTTACACAGGAAGGTGTCCAGGCGGGTTGGAATGTCTGCAGAGAAGGAGACTCCACAACCCCCCTGGGCAGCCTGGGCCAGGCTCTGCCACCCTCACTGAGAAGAAATTTATTCTCAAATTTAAGTGGAACCTCCTGTGTTCCAGTTTGAACCCATTGCCCCTTGCCCTATCATTGGTTGTCACAGAGAAGAGCCTGGCTCCATCCTCCTGACACTCACTCTTTGTATATTTATAAACGTTAATGAAATCAGCCCCCAGTCTCCTCCAAGCTAAAGAGCCCCAGCTCCCTCAGCCTTTCCTCACACGAGAGATGCTCCACTCCCTTCAGCATCTTGGTGGCTGTGCTGGACTCTCTCCAGCAGTTCCCTGTCCTGCTGGAACTGAGGGGCCACAACTGGACACAAGATTCCAGGTGTGGTCTCCCCAGGGCAGAGTAGAGGGGCAGGAGAACCTCTCTGACCTACTGACCACCCCCTTCTAACCCACCCCAGGTACCATTGGCTTCCTGGCCACAAGGGCCCAGTGCTGGCTCATGGTCACCCTGCTGTCCCCAGGACCCCCAGCTGCCTTTCCCCTATGCTGCTCTCTAATAGGTCATTCCCCAACTTACACAGGAATCTGGGCTTGTTCCTGCCCAGATTCAAGACTCTACACTTGCCCTTGTTCTATTTCATTAAATTCTCCAGCCTGTCCAGGTCTCTGATGGCAGCACAGCCTCCAGTGTGTCAGCCACTCCTCCCAGCTTGGTGTCATCAGCAAACTTGCTGATACTACACTCTATTCCCTAATCCAAGTCACTGATGAACATATTGAGTAGTACTGGTCCCAGTATCGACCCTTGAGGGACTCCACTAAATACAGGACTCCAACTGGACTTCACCCCATTGACCCCAGTGACATCTGTATTACTTTAGCCTCTGAGCCAAACTTGCTGTAACAGAGACAAACTCCTTTCCCAGGGAACAAAGACATTTGACTGTTGGGAAGCAGAGATGGAGAAGGACTTGTATATCAAATTTGGCTTGTGTTCTCCAAGTAAGAAAGGTTTTGTCCCCCCTGTTTCCCAGGAGCTGAGAGAAATGTCCCTTTCCTTTTTGGGTGGAAACAGTGGGCATAAATGGCAAACTTCCCATCTCCAAAATCCCATGTCCCCCACCAAGTACCTGAAACTACCCACTTAAGGTCCTTATTTTCCAACACACCTTTAGTCCCTTGGGGACTGTAACTCTCAGATTTGCAAGCCTGGGTGAAATAATGGTATTTCCCAATCTTGTTGAAGTTGGGTTCAGCCTCTCACTTGAACCTCAGTAGGTCAAGTTGTCTTCAGCACAGCAAAGCAATGACTCTCCAAAGCAACGGCCTTGGAAGGACCTTGGGAGATGGCCTGCAAGTAGGGTGCACACTTGGACGGGAGGTGGCTGTAAGGATGGCTGCAAAGACAGGTGAATTCATAGGTGGTCCCTTTTTCCAGCCTTTTGCCCAGTTGAAGGCATCTGTGCTCTCCCAGCAGGAGCACGGACCTCCCTGGGACGCCAATAGGAAAATTCATCCCTTGCTCTTGTCCAGGGAAACAGGCTGGGGGGATGCACTTAATGATATAGATAGCATAGGGCTGTCTTACTACAAAAATCTGGGCCATCACTTGCAAAAACGAAAGAAGAAATGAAGGTTATTTTGAGCTAAATACTCACACAGGAGCGTAACTCACTGCAAACCATTGCTCGCTTTCCCCTGGTTTACCTAAGCGCTGCAGTCATGGTTTGCAACAAATGCACTACAAAGACAAGACACGGCAGGTTTTTTGCAGCTCTCCCTTTTTCTCTCTCTCTTTCCTATCATATTGAATCATCAGGGTGTGAAATATAATAAAGCACTGTACCATTCAATCTGTCGGCTGTACCTTACAGGTGTACTCCAGGTAAATATCCTCTTGGCTGGTGAAAAATGAGCTTACCTGAAACAGATGACTTTGATGAACTTGGGTAGCTGGGCCTCTATCACTCTTTTCCAGTTGGCTTCCCCAGCAAAGCATGGTTACCCAACACAAATTTGTCTTACTGAAGGAAAGATATTCTCTAATTCACTTTGTTCCCAGCATCTTGCCCCCTTGCTGACGCCTTCACTTCATCTGGCATTTCATAAAAGTATAAATGGCAGAGCCTGTCATCTCTTCCACTGCGCCTCTTTGGGAAACAAATTAATTATTTACCAGCCTATCGCATGCCCCATTGCTTTGATAAAACTGGAATATAAGTAAAAATGGACATGTATTAAAAGGTGTTGCAGTGGCAGGTGTAGGATCACAGTAAAAGCTACTCTCCCCCACTGCTACCCTCCCCAAGTGGACCCTGCTTATCAGCAAGCAAGAGGCAGGTGTTAATACCAGAAACAAAACAGAAACGTATGCAGATGAGATCCCTGTACCTGCAAGGGCTTTCACTGCTCACCATTTTAATTTTAGATAAGTGCCGAATGCCTCTTCGCTCTCAAAGACGAGAACGTCAAGAAGATTAAGTCCTGCCTGACTAGTAATAATCCAGGGAAGTCATTCCGGGGACTTTGGAGGTTTGTTTTCTTCTGTGGTTCTTTGCTTGTTTCTAATTTTATTTGTTTTTTTATTCCTTTCTCAGAGAGATCTCTCAAGGTGGAGGGAAAGGCCAGGAGATGTTTTGAAGGTGCCTTGGTTGAGATGCTGTTGAGTTCAGTGGCATTGGCTGGATCCTTGGTGGAAAGGATCCTTCTCCTTCTGCAAGCCCAGAGAGTACAGGACAGGGTGTAAGAGTGAGGTATTGTCCCACTCTTTCCTCCAACAACTCATTTGGGTGAAAGCCACACTGTGACAGCCTGAGCAAGCCTGTGATTTTGGGAATAAAGAAGGTTGTTTCCTTTTTTTTTTTTTTTCCATTTTTTTAAAGAATGTTTGAACAGTTCAAAAAAACCCTAGACATTACAAGAGGGATTGGCTTGTCAAGTAATAGAAAATGACCCTTCCACTGAAGAACTATTTTGTGCATCATTAATTGTCATTTGCAGTAGCATGTACTGTTTTCCCTCTTTAAAAGACTTACAAAAGTTAACTACTTCATCCTTAGAGGCCTTGAATGTGGATATATATATGTATAAGTGTATATATATATATATTAAAATATAATATCCCCTTTTGTTGACTGGAGAACATGAAGGTGATAAAAAGACCTGTCCACAATCATGAAACCAAGAGTTTTGTTTGAGTAACCTATCATAACATGCACCCTGACTCTGTGACTGCATTTCTTTCTGAATGCTGTGTTGGTGCTGACAGGTCTCATCTCCTTCGGAATAAACAGACTTTACAGATTTTACTTGTGCATCTGTCTCTATCACATGGATAAGAGAAGAAACTTGAAGCTGCAAGTACCTGAGTTTGTTTTTTTCCCAGACTGGAAGCTTTGGGACAATGGGATGAATTTTCTCTGGTGATGCAGAGGTGCTGAGAGAACTGGATAGAGTGGGTCAAAAGAAGACACAGTTTGGGGTGGGAGTCTATTTTTGCCCCATTTCTGAATTTGCAAACAACCGAAGACTGGTTCACTAAGTGGTTGAAAAGGCAAAGCAACGAGGCTGTCAGGGGGGCTTTGTATGAATTTGTGCATGAAGACAGCAAAAATACAGCAAAGGCAAGATGCCAAGGGACGCCCAGAGGAGAACTTCCTAAAATCATAAGAGCACAAGCAAGGTTATTATATCTACTTAAAAGTCAAGTGATCTGTAAGGTGTCCAGAGACCATATTTCCTATCCTTTCATAAACTTGTGCAAAGCCCCCATAGACTCAAACCATTAAATGGTGCTTCCCCAGGACCAGCAATAACCTTATTAATCACAGAAACCTTCCTTCTTTCTGAATCCAACACTATCATTAACATACCTTGGCATCTTTTGTTTCTTATTGTTATTCATTCTGCAAAGCAATGGGCAGCGAAAAGACGCCTTTCAGTCACCACAAACTCTATTCAAACTTGAATGATTACAGCAAAACTGTGTTATTTTTTTTTCTCCCCAGCCATCAGGGAATTTATTAACCCAAAACCGCAGCCCAGCCTAGGATATGTTTTAAAAGTCTTCAGAGCAGAATTGCACTCTTGTTCAGTGGCTTAGCTTTTGTTTCAAGCCAGGTTTTATTTGTGTCTTCCTCCTTCATTTTTTTCTTTTTCTAAATGGTACCACCAAGTAGTAAAAGCACCATCCATGTTTCAAATGCCTACAAAATAAACTGTAGAAGGAAAGTGGCAGATAAATTTAACAAGCATTAAAGTTATATATAATTTAAATATGTATAAAATTATTTGGTATATCGATTAGAAAATGGGCCGTTGACCATTTAAAGGCAACAATCAATTTCATAGTTCACAGGTCAGGTCAAGTTTCGTTCTAATGATCTAAAAAAGCAAATAGCATTAGGAGATAATGAACTCCACAGGATTACAGATGTGATCTATAGCTCTGTTGTGGCACAAGACCCAGCAAATTGGAGAGGGCATCATCTGAAGTGCCCTTGCCTCCACAGACTAAAACCATGTTTTTATATCTTGGCAAGGTGTCAATTTATGATGTAATCAAAGGCAGCCGATGGAATCACTTTGCTCCTAAAACACCACATGGTTAGGCTCAATGTCATCAATGAGCAAGAGAGGTAGATCCCCATTAATGTGGTCTACAAAGTTATCTGGCCTGTTCTGGTAAGTGAATGTCAAGCATACCCACCCTGTTAATCAAAGGGAGTTGATAGCTCTCTCTGCTCCCTCTGAGAGGTTGGGTTACAGGAGGAAAATACTACAGGGCTACTATCTGGTTGTTTTCCCATGCACTGTTGTATAGCAGAGAAGAGGCTTCGCTAAGTTTTAGTAAGGAAAAGAAGAAAAATAAATACATGGATATAGAGAGGGTATTAAGTTGTTGCCATATCCATGTAAATATATGTAGATTTGTGTGTGTGTGTGTATATGGGTAAGCATACTGGGATATGGAACAGAGTTAGGCCTTTTGAACTCCTAATAAGAGAAGGAAGGGGCAGTGACTTTTGAAAAGCCTGATATAAATTCCGAGGATATTTAGCTGTTATTTTGTGATAATTGATGAAACATGTTTTCTGAAGAAACACTGAAATCTTTAGTCCATACATTCAACATTTTTTAGTCCCTACTTCTTGCTTTGCCTCAAAACTTGAACTGAATATCAAATCCATCTAGATTTGGGGTTGGGATGTGTTGGATTTAAATCCAATTATCATCCTACAATATTTACACAATGAAAATTTCCCATTTCCAGCTCTGGTTTGAATGCAGAAGAAATTTGGCAGTTTCTGAGTATGTGTCTGAAATGTGAGAGAAACTTGCAGAATGACGAGGCAAGATTCCTCTGAGCATCTGTTAGAGGGGAACAAGGGAGCAAATTCTACTTTCACTAAAAAGGACATTAGAAAGGTTTTTCACCTCTTGCTTTTACCCATGAAGGTGCTTTGAACACTCCTGAGCATCTGGAATGGCAGCAAGTGCTCAGGTGGCCAAAAGGCCACCAGCATCCTGGCTGGTACCAGCACTGGTGTGGCCAGCAGGACCAGGGCAGGGACTGGACACTGGAAAGGTGAAACCTCAAATTCTGGGGTCAGTTTTGGGTCCCTCACACCAAGAAGGGCCTTGAGGTGCTGGAGCGAGGGGAGAGAAGGGAACGGAGCTGGGGAAGGGGCTGGAGCACAAGTGTGATGGGAGCGGCTGAGGGACCTGGGGGGTTCAGCTGGAGAACAGGAGCTGAGGGGACACAGGGACACAAAGAAACGGCCTCAAGTTGCGCCAGGGGAGGTTGAGGTTGGATCTTGAGAACAATTTCTTCCCCAAAGGGCTGTGGGGCATTGGAACAGGCTGCCCAGGGCAGTGGTGGAGTCACCATCCCTGGAGGGGTTGAAAATACACAGAGATGAGGTTCTCAGGGACATGCTTTAGTGATAGTGTTGGGTCAATGGTTGAACTCAATAATCTTGAGGGTCTTTTCCAACCAAAATGATTCTATGTTTCTAAGTGCCTGCATTTTAACAGCTAAGTCCTGATCTAAGTGTTTTTGCAGATCTTACCGATTGGGCGTTTGACTTTCCCATCTTTCTGCAGCACTTCAGCCTCTGTTGCAGCCTTGAGCTTCTTGAAGCAGCATTCACTTCCACACTGCTGTGTCTTCTCAGCTGTTTCAGTGTTAATGGACTTACTTGGATTATTAATTGGGTTCATTAGACTTTTCTTCTTTAATATAATGAGTGTGTAAGTACTAGACTGAGGGGCATAAAACACTGATAAATGAGAAAATTGTTTAATTGCACAGCATCAGGCCTGTGCTCATAGTAGCCTTTTTAAAAAAAATGGAAGAGGAAGAAAGATCAAGAGCAGGTAAAACAGAGAAAGAAAAGTCATCTAGACTGAGGCTTAAGCATCATTTAATGTTCTTTTTGCATGTCAGAATGAATCAGTTTGGCTGGGATTCACGCCCCAAAAGCAACAACCCAAAGCGTTTCAACCCAGTTTCTACCTCCCTTTGATGTCAGTGGCAACAACAGGTAGTCTATGGCTGCAGATTTAGACTCTAGTTCAGCATATGACATAAGCATATATTGCATACGTAAACATCGATATACATTGAGTACCCCACCGCTGAACTGAATAGGGTACAATTCAGCATGTCTTGAACATCCAGAATTCCAATAGACTCTCAGATAAGGAAATGGATAAATGAAGAATCAGGCCCAAGGCTTTATGCTTTTAAAATTCAGCGATATAAAGGCAACAGTATTCCCAAAGGCAGAGAAAAAGCAAGAAAACTGAAGGTGGTAAACCTATAGGAATAGATACTTTTCGGAAACAATCTCTCTGTGAAGGATCCTACCAAAAATCTTACATACACAACTGTATTTTAGCTTATTACAACACAGCAGCAAAAAACCAGTCCTGCAAAGCTGTGCAGTTCATTGCAGTCCTGGATCATTGCTTATCTATTTTAATAGGCAAAAAACATAACAACTAAATTATAATTATGTGCTGTACACAGCAGTGTTAACAAAATAACATGATGTTTGGTACATTTCCCATCATCTTCTTGGGAGGTACAGCAAGCTGCAGGTTTGTAACAATCTCCCGTTTCTTCACCTCATTAATCTCCTGAAGCGGAGAGAGAGCAATACAAGCAGAGGGAGCCCAGAAACGTATGTACATTACTGAATTAACCAGGCATGTAATTAGTGCCCAGGTGCTTAGTCAAGGAAGAAACCTGCAGTATTATTTAGATTTGGATTTAACACCCCAAAGTTTGAATTTCGGCGGTATGTTGTATGAGCTTTTCGGTCAAGCACTCCAGCTGCTTGGAAATAGAGATGCGTGCCCCTGTTTCTGCCTGTGGGATGGTGTTCTTTTCTAAGCTTGGTATTACTTATGGGAATATATGAAAGCGTAAGTGTTCAGTATATCATGGTCCACCCTAGGAATGGGGAGACAGAGCTGATGCCATTCGAGGAGCACTTCTGTCCAAAGAGGAACATGGGCAACTCTGCTCACCCCAATACAGAAGCCCGGGACAACATACAGTACCTGTAATACCTGTGTCTGTCTTTCTCAACTTGCAATAAGAAATGCACCATAGGTGAGGATAGGGTTTGCTTTCTCATGCTCTTGAGGGCTTATGCTTTGTCAGAGCTGATCACCTCCATTGTGGTTCCTTCTGATTGACAGTGCTTGAACCTCTCCTCTTTAAAGTGCATTTAGTGTCTGCAGGGTCCTGGAGACAGACGAGTTCTGCTTATCCCACAGGGCACCCACAGCATTTCCAGGATGTCCCCTGGGATGCTGGGTGTGTGATCCAGCTTGACCCCGGGCTTGCTCTGCTGTGAAGTGCATTTGGGCACTTCTGCAGCACCTTCTGTTTCTGTCTCACATTTGATGAACCTTCTGCCATCCTAATCTGAACCACATTGAGCAGAGCTGCTCAAAGTGCACATCCCTGGAGACATCCCAGGCCAGGCTGGACGGGGCTCTGAGCAACCTGAGCTGGTGAAGATGTCCCTGCTCATGGCAGGGGTTGGGCTGGATGAGCTTGGAAGGTCCCTTCCAACTCAAACTGTTCTGTGATTCTATGATCCCAATCAACAGAAGCCACCAAAAATGGAGAACAACCTTGCCCCGTAACTAATCTCCAACCCTTTTCAAGCCCAACTTTCACTACGTCCAAGCTATCTCTTCAATCTATATATCCCCATATATCTACACCGTCACATTACAGGCACGTGGCTCTGAATGAATTTTCTTGCTGGCCTGGATAAGCACAACAAGAGGCTGGATTGCAAACAGTAGTCTTGAGTTGCGTTTATCTAAGCACCACCAAGAAGCAGAGATAAGAGACTGAGGCATACTTACGAACCTTGATTTGCTGGGGTTATTTGCTGCTCGTAGCTGGTGAATGAGAGAGCAGGCTCCCTGGAACACCAGCATGATGATAAAATCGAGATATTTTTCTGTATTGCTTTTGTATTTTTTGAAATATTGCCCTTTGATGGGAAGCAGATTGGTAACATCAGCAAGGAGAAGTGGAGAGTGGGTCTTAATATCCGATAATCTCATCATGGCAAGCTCAGGCCTTGATGTGCTAAGCGAATAGCCCTCGTGTGCTTAATTTTGAAAGCTCAGAGGGTGGTTTGTCTATAATAGCATAGGAAATGTACATGTGTGAAATGCAGAATTTGTGGGAGCAAACTTTTCTTACGCAGAAGATCTCCAAGACTGTAAAGAAAATAAGGTAGAATCCACTCAAAAGAAAGATTAAATATTTCTCACATAAAATTACAATTTTCCTAGATGCGTGCACAGAAAACTTCAGGGGATCGTTCTCACTCCACAGATGGGAATTCAGTTACTTATTTGGGGAGAAGTTCTGTTAATGCCAATTCTCAGCAACTTTAATCCATGCAAACTTTCTGTGTTTCACGATTTATTACAGGGTTGTGACTTTCCACAAGCATCAGATGATCTGCGCACACACACAAGCATGTACGCATATACATTGTTCATAATGACCTGACAAAAATCCTAGATTAAATAAAGACTAAAGAAAATAATAGGGCAACGAAGATGCTGAAAGGAGTGGAGCATCTCCCGTGTGAGGAAAGGCTGAGGGAGCTGGGGCTCTGGAGCTGGAGAAGAGGAGAATGAGGGGTGACCTCATTAGTGTTTACAGATATATAATGGGAGAGTGCCAGGAGGATGGAGCCAGGCTCTTCTCGGTGACAACCAATGATAGGACAAGGGATAATGGGTTCAAACTGGAACACAGGAGGTTCCACTTAAATTTGAGAAGAAACTTGTTCCTGGTGAGGGTGGCAGAGCCTGGCCCAGGCTGCCCAGGGAGGTTGTGGAGTCTCCTTCTCTGCAGACATTCCAACCCGCCTGGACACCTTCCTGTGTAACCTCATCTGGGTGTTCCTGCTCCATGGGGGGATTGCACTGGATGAGCTTTCCAGGTCCCTTCCAACCCCTGACATTCTGCGATTCTGATTCTGTGATTCTGTAATATTTTCTTTGAATATGGCTAAACCTGTACAATCTATAACTTTGTTTACACTCACAGAAAAGTTAATTTCCTTCACTCATCTCATGTTAAAAATAAGATTTCAGCTGAAAGTAGAGTCTAATTTTTTAAATTTTTGTTTCTTATGCTGACATGAGGAAGCAGGGGGCTCACAGGGTGCAATTCCAGGGCAAAAGCTTCATGCTTATGGTCTCAAATCTTGTCTCCTCTGCTGGTAAAACAAGCAGGATTAGCACACGCTAAGACCAGTGGAGATAGTAATTACACTCACTATGAGAGAACTGCAGAACCACAGACTAAATCCCCGAACAATTATTAAAATGGCTCAATGCATTACACAAATTGGAAAAGACTGGGACATTTTGGGAGGGGCGAAGGGAGGTAAGACACATTATTTAAGTGTTCTTGTAAGCCTTCTAAGATATTAATGTTCCAAAGCTTCTTATGAATATTTAAGAACATCAAATGGAGATACACTTCAGCCCAGCATTACCGCAGAAGCCTGTAATACAGTTGAGTCCACTTAAGAAGGCAATATCTGACATCCGTGACAGATTTAAACATGATAAGGCAAGGGTGGTGTTTATAGCTGAAAACTCCATACAAACTAGTTAAAGATCGCTGCAGCTAGACCTGTTATAGGTTTTTTTTTTCCATGTGTTGATATATGCGTTTATATATTTTCATTAAAGATGCAAATTTGCCTCCAGGTGCCTGTACTTTTGGAAGCACTTTTAAAAAAAAATAATTATTGCTGAATTATTTGATGTTTTCTGGAGAAAGGACTGGTACCTTAGTGCTAAGAAAGAAATGAGTTTTATATCTTGCTCTTTAAGTGGATGCCTGGGAGAGATTTGCTGAAGTTGGTACCTGACACAGATCAGTTTTCACTAGGACTGGTTTCAACAAAACTTTTCACATGAGATGTTTTTACTTGGGTAAAAGGGATGGATGTAGAGATGTTCTCTTCAAAGACGCTATAAAGTTCATAATATATAAACCACAATATTTTCACCTCCGAGATTATTTTTTTCCTGGGTTGTTAATGAAAATATTTTAATTAATCAAGTTTAAAGTTTGGTTAGTTTTCTTACATTTTAGTTAGTATCTTTCCTGAGAGAAAAACACTTTTTTCCATATTTAATATTAATTTTGTCTGTTAAAAGTGTCCATATCACTGTGCCTATTAAAAATAGCACACCAGGATATTCCTGTTCTTCGAGACTGATGAAAACTTTTGTAATTATGGAGATTTTTATATTCCTTCCAGCAAAAGTGGTTTTAACTGCCCATGGAAAATTGAATGCTTTTAATGCAAAAAAAAGCCTCAAACCAAAACTAAATAATCAAAATCAGAAGTGGCCTCTGAGAAAGAGTAAAAAGACCAATAAAGCTGTTGTATTTTACAGGAAACTTGACTGTAAGAGAGCTTTATAAACAGCAGATGGCTCCCATATAGAAAAGCCTGAGCAAACTGAACAAACAATAATCAACATGAAAAAGCAAAGCTGGGCTTGACACACAGGGAAATTTAAGACACTGAAATTAAAAGATATATTGGAACATGTTGTAAAGAAAGATAAAGAATCATCTCTGTTTCAGATGTCTGGGTCTTGGTAGGTCGTCAGGTTTGCATGAATATTGAGGTGTTGAAAATCTTCTTGGTGATGGACCATATCTGATACCCATACATGTTGTGGGATCTCAGGGTCCTGCTTTTAATTTTTTATCACCTGTGCATATACAGAAAAGAGGTGATTACTGAGGAGTCATGGTCTAGGACAGCCCTTGTGCTCTTGTTGGGATATGGATGTGTTATCACCAGAGATCATCTCTCCAGTCATGGACACTTCTGTCTCTATGAGGTATCAATTTCTTCTTGTAGAATGGTATGGATAATAGAAGTAGTTTTCTTCAGTATTAAATCTCTTAGTGAGAACACAATATTAAAGCAGGTAGTTTGGTTCAGCTTTTGCCCTTAAAAATGATGGAAATTGCAGAAAACTTCACTTTGCTTTTACCTCAGTTGTTCTCTCCTGTAGACACCCATTCAGCTACCAACTAGAAATATCTTAATGACTTCTATTTGTTGAAATTTCCCAGTATTTTTCTAAGGATCCAAGCAAATTCCAGGTGCCAGCAGGAAGACCACACGCCCAATTATTGTACGCACAAAGCAAGAAAAGACTGAGCTGGTGTCACAGTGCTCTGGTTCCAACATATGAACTGCAAGATTTCCAGCACAGGGATTTTTATGGCACTTATCAAAATGGCACATAGACAATGAAACAAAAAAAATAATTAAGGAAGGTATAGATGGGTAACCTGCTCCTCAGGTGACCACTTTGGAGCTGGATCGAGTCTCTCCTGTGACTTGGTCTCTTCCAGCTTTATTATCAGACAAAAAACTGGAAATTATAGTGACAGAAGCAGAGGTCTGAGAGTTGTTCCCTTCTTTTAAGCTCCAGTTCAGTTCAGCAGGAGCAGAGTTAATTTTGTAGGACTGAAACAAATGAGATGGAAGGTCACAGAGCTAAATGTTTTCCACAGCCTCCTACCCTGCGTTGCTTCATTTCACTGTGTATCTAGGATATTTGTTTTCCATTTTAGCTCCTATTTTGACTTCTTAAGTTTGTGCCAGCGGGGAGCAATAAGAATCTGTATTTGGTAACTGCTGTCTTCAAGAAATAATATGGTTTCCCTCAAAACCTAGGGTGTATTCCAACCACTGACTACAGAGATAGCTCAACAGAATTAAAATTCTTGTGTCCATTCCTTTCTTTATTAAGACATCCTGTGATGTTGAAAAAGTCAGTATGTGACATTTTTCCTTAAGGCTGCCAGGAATTACCAGATATTTTTAGCCTTGATTCCAGTGTTTTGAATACCTTGTGTGAATACCAGGGTAACAATGCATGAAAATTATTTTACCTTATTTCTTGAGCCAGTTACAGACATAAGTCTTGGACACAGTAGTGAGAAGACCAAATTAAGTCATCATATATTACTGCATTTATTAAGAACAGACATTTCTTTGTGTTTCTACAGCAGAGGTACGTCATTGGCTGCAGTTGGAGCATTGGAGGGGCTTTCTCTATACATCATCTCATGGGCTATAATGGGAGCCTGGATACCCAGATGAGATGTAGACACCCAGTTGCCTAAATCTAAGTGCTTCGATCTCAAGCTGACTCTGGCTTCGTGTCCTTGCTGTTTTGATTCTTTGTTATACAGGGTTTCCTTGAGAAAAAAGTGATGTGCAGCTTTTGCTGATTTCATAGCTTACATTTAGTGGCAAACAAGAGCTGAAGTATGAGTCTCATGTAATAAATTCGGATAAAGTATTTGCTTATAGTCCACTGTATGTTGTATCATCACAGGTTAGTACTGTGGGTAACCTGTCTAGGGAAAATGAATTGATCTCACCTTTGGTAACATCCTAGTCATTCATTGACCTTTTAACCAGACACAGACAGCTATTTTTTGTTGTGATGATCAGATAACTCCTTGACTGGTCTGATGGTCTTTTAAAAGGAAGTTAGTTTATCTTTCCCACTGTCCCTGTGTGTTGAAACCTGTTGACAGGAGAATTAGGGAACTGAAAATCTGTGTGTTTACAAAGGATTGACATGAAAACCTCCTTTGCAGACTAAAGCATCTTCTGCTTAGAATAGTAAAATAAACAGATTTTGAGCTAGAAACCATTGTGTTTTAGTGAGAGACAGGAAAAGCATCTCTGGAATGCAGCCTTACAGCAATTTCATCATGAAGTCCTTTACTGTCATTCGTTCACACTATACCGAGACATTTAATGTCTGGGGCTTGGAGCACAACTGATATACTCATTCCAGGTTTTCCCAGTTGCAAATTAGTTGTGATTCACTTTCCAGGTTGATTATCCTCATGATATCACCTTGGTGTCTGATCCAACCCACACTGAAGGAAATGGGAAACTTTTCATGGACTTTAATAGGTTTTGGATGAGGCCTTAGCTGTCTGTGTAGCCATTAGGAGAGGCACAAGTTGTACAATGAAGTGCAGGTGTTTGTGCTGCTGGGAGGAAGACCTTATACTGTATTTAATGTTCCTTAATTAATTGAGCCCTGAGGTATCAAGTGGGCTTATGTTCCCAGAAATTGCATTAGGGGAACACAGCACCTTCCATTTGCAGCAATCCAAATACAATATTAAAGTTTTATGTTTATTGAACAAGGTCCAGGAATCCGCATGCAAGAACATCTCACCTTCTACTGGAATGCAGCCACTTTCTGGAGTGAAACATGGCAAACTTGTCACGAGGATAGAATCATAGAATCAAAGAGTATTTGGGTTGGAAGGGACCTTCCCAGCTCCCCCAGTGCCCCCCCTGCCATGAGCAGGGACATCTTCACCAGCTCAGGGTGCTCAGAGCCCCGTCCAGCCTGGCCTGGGATGTCTCCAGGGATGGTTCAGCCATCACCTCTCTGAGCAACCTGGGCCAGTATTTTAAACAAGCTATAGGAAGCAAAAGATGTTAAATTCCAGTGAAAGCATCAAGTTTCTGATGTGAGTTGTCAGCATGGGGCCAGTGTAACGACCACAACAAAAATTTTCCCAATGCCTTGACCTTGCTGAAGTAACTTGTTATGAGAGCTTCGTGCAGGTAGCAGGCTGCATAGTCAATCCAAGAAGTCACTTCTAGGAGCAGAGTATCTTCATGTTATGCTGGAAGACTTAGGCCAGGTGCCCACATTTTTGAACTTAGGTAGGCAAGACTAAACTGGCAGCCTAGGATACCTTCTTTATCAATGGAAAGAAAGAGGTGCTTCCAGAAAGAAGGTGATTTATTTTTAAGATAGGTGATTAAATTTGCTTGTGTAAATCTGCCTCTGGAGTTGCCTCTTTCTCTTTGCTCACTGCGAGAGAACCCAGCTGACTGGTCTGGCCTGAGATGCCATTCAGGTGTGAAAGTGAGAGAAATCCCACCTTTAGCTAACAAAACCTCATGGAAAACATACCTCAAACTCCTTTGTTGCCACCAGCTCTGAGGTAGACTGCTAGAGTGAAGTAAGATATTTCAAATGCTCTTGGAACTGAGAGTAGGTTTAGCTTTGAAAAGCTCTAGAAAAAGAGCAAATGCTTGAAAAGGAAGAAGCAGTTTCTTCAGTGTGTAAAATTGTTTACAGTCTCAAAACAATGATAGCGTAAGAAGGTGGCCTTGACTGACTCGATATATGTAGGAGGAAAGGAGTGGTATGTATTTGTAGAAGGAGATGGCAGCTGATGTGAGGAGGAGATCAAAGGGGTGAGGAAATGCTGGGCCCAGGGTGGAGGGTGGTGAACAAAAGACTGAGAAAGCAGCTGGGAAACCATGCAGACTAAACTTCTAGGGCTTAGCCCAGCTCTGGAGGAGTTTGAGGTCTGGGGAAGTAGTGAGACAGCAGGTGATGGGTGACAGGGGAGCTGGTGGCATGGAGGAGGCATTGAGCAATGTGGTGAGCTGCTCGGTGACCCTGTGGGCATGGGCAAACCAGGCATTACAGAGACAAACAGCAAGAAGAAAAGGTTTTTTAGAGGCTGATAACCTTTATTAGGAGGAGTCCAGTCCCCATGGAGTGTTTCTGCAGATGTTAATGGCTGCATTGGTGGGGAAGAGCTCAGAGCACCACATTATTGGGGTTGTGCTAAGATATATTAGAAGACCTCTTAATCGGATTATAAATGTACTTCCCTGTGCAGAACAACCCTGACATCCCTGCTCAGTGATATTTATTGCAAAGTCAGTAAGTCATTAGGTGGCAGAGTTCAGATTTCCAAGTGCATGTTTGGTATAGACAAGTCAATATGTTTGGGTTTTTTTTTTCTTAATTTAACTTCTTGATTGACTTATTATGTACATTGGCACTTTTAAGAGCTTCAAATAAAACACAGTGAGAGTTCAGAACAAATGTAAATGGCCTAAAAGAAAAGGAAAAAAAATCCTATAATCTTTTTTAATGGCTATAAAACGTGGGAAGGATATATCATAAGCTCCCCGCATGGGGTCCTTGTCTGCGTTCAATCCAGTATTGTAATTTAGACATGACTTTTTATTTAATTTCTGACTGAGAAAGGGAAATTAGAAAACAACATTATCTCAGCTGCTCCGTTATAATGAACAATATTTCACAGTGCCAGTATAAGTTACCTTAAGAACTTACTTTATGAGACAAACATTGGCTGAATTCCATGAACAACTGGGTTTTCTGGTGTCTTTTGTCTGCTAAAAACCCAAACTTGAGTAAGGTTTTTAATTATAAATAAGCCTGTCATTACGGTGATGTGCATGTTACATGTGTGTAACATGTGGACCACTGCAGTGATGGAAGTGATGGTAGTGAGCTACAGGTTAGCACCAGGGTACAATTTCCTGCTGGGAGGCGAACAGAGGGTTCTTTATTTCACGTTAGACATTGGTTTCTCACTTTTCCTTCTGGTATATGTACCTCTGTGTGTCTCCAGCAGTGTTGCATAGTATAGGTATGATAGACGCCCATGAAAACTTCTTGCTATCTTGGTTTTTATGGATGTGTAGGCTAAAAAAATATGTCAGGACACACAGTGTTGAACAAGACCAAAAAAGTTCCAATGACAGAGGGGCAAGGTGGAGATATGAGTGCCTCAGACACCTTCAGGTAGTGGCCAGAGTGAATCTGCTCTTAACGAACTCCTCAAAATATTTCCAAGGACACCAGCTCC
The DNA here is from genome assembly GCF_964273445.1 of Streptopelia decaocto. NCBI lineage: Eukaryota > Metazoa > Chordata > Aves > Columbiformes > Columbidae > Streptopelia > Streptopelia decaocto. The sequence continues at coordinate 79,476,093 of NC_138657.1, forward strand.
AGGCTAGGAAGCTGCCTTAGATGAGCAACCAGCTCTGTTTCCAGACAGTATAAAACCAGCCTCCTATGTGTTGCTGCTGTATAAATGCAGACCATGGATATAAAATATTTACTTTAATAGTTTTTCCTATGGGGAAATCCTAGATGGGATTATGCAGCTGAATGTTTATTTAGCTGTAAATAACACATTCTCCTGTTAATCTCTGTATCTGTTTTATCAATTGTTTTAAGTCATGGAGATTTATCCAGCCTGTAATTAACCCTTTTGCATGGCGAAATGCAGGATTGTCTCTTTCCCCCTAGCCACTAAGTACATAATGTTCTGATAAATATTTAAGCAGTAATGAGGGACGTAATGCACAGTAATCCATTAGTGCCACGTTCTGGGGGAGCAGCATGGTGCTAAAATGGATGCTGTAAGTGCTAAAATCCCAGATTGAGCAGAAGGCCTGCTGACCACTATGGGATTTAGCTTTGAACCGTGCTACAGGTTGGGAAATCCATTTGAAGGTGCAGACATGCTTTATTTGTCTGCCAAGAAAACCTTCCTTAAGAAAAACCCAAACCAAAAAAAAAGCCCAAACCAATAATGACAAAACCCACCATCTCTGTGAGTGGTGCAGCCAAATATTCCCCAAGCAGAAGACTATACATGGCCAAGAGTGGGAAGGCAGAGCCTGAAACAGTGGTGTGCTAAAGCTTCTGCTGGAGGTATGACCACAACTGGTCTCACTAACATATAACCGGGCTAAACTGGTATCTGGGAGAAACTTCTCACTTTGGGTAGGTCTACTAAATTTTTCTATGTTTCCCCCCCTTTTTTTTTCTACTTATTAGACCTTACTGCCTGATTGCATCTATGATAGATGTCTGTGTCATGACAGTCCTCTAAATGAGCAAATACAACAACAGGCAGAGTATCGGTTTGTATTATACTTTGCTTTTCACAGCAGGGTCTTGATTCCCACCAAGGACAGGAAAAGGTGAGCTTTGGTACCCACCTCTTTGTGCTTCGGGGAGCAGCTGCAGCTAATGTGTGTGCTCACTTCTTCACAGAAAAATAGCAATACTCTCTCCACTCATCTGTGTACAGCGAGCAACAGTAAGTGGCTCTGAAGAGACGTCCTGCTGGGACGTATGGCTGAGCAGGATGGTGACTTAGTGCCTTAGTAGAAACCGATGAGAACTGGTAGAAACCAGCAATGTTTCTTTGAGGTCATAGAAAAGGAAGTTTTCTGGAGTATTTTTGAATTTGCACCTGGACCAATAAACTTTTTTTTTTTTTTTTTTTTTTTTAATTGTTATTCATTTTACACCTCAATAAAGCTTAATTATAAGTAAGCAGTAAGAAAACCAGGAGACATGTTCCAATAATATTGCACTTCTCGGAATCATTCCTGTGGGGCTCTGGCAGTTTTGTTATCATGAAGCAGAATAAAACAAATTAAGAAAACTATTCAAAATTCATTTAAAAACATCATCCGAGGAGCATCATAATAAAAGCACAATGAGAGCGACAAGCTCACTTGGCTAATTTCCTTCATGTGCTGTGCATGTTTATAGTGTGTCTCTTAGTATGTTTTAATTAGCGTCCCAATCATCAGTGAGTAACTAACAGCACATACAGCTCAGCTTGGGAGGTGCAGATCATCTATTTGGAGCAGAGAAGGGGCTGAAAACCTGATATTGACTTTGTGCATGTGAAGTCCCAAGTCTTGGCCAGAGAGAATATACCTGAGCAAGGGACCAACTTCCAGACTCCCCATCCTGGGATCCAGCTTATACCCTTCTGCTCAATGCAGGACTCTGATGTGGTGGACAACTGTAGTGATCACATTTCTCATTGCCAACCAGAAACTTGCTTTCTGTTGTTTGTTGTGGATGGTAACCTGTGGTCTCCTCTTGGCACCTTCCTTGTGCTTGTTTCCACCACTGGAAACAGGTTGCACAGTTTTGCCTTTGACTTGCTCTCCTCTTACTGCAGCCATTTGCTTGGCTTGCATATTTTTTATTCTGAAATTTTGTTTTGTTTTGTTTTTTGTTTTGTTTTGGTTTTTGTTGTTTTTATGCTTGGTTTGGTTTGATTTTTTTTTGTTGTTGTTATTTTTTCTTCTTCCAGTGATGCTCCTGCTTCCATCTAAGCTCCCAAAGGGCAGGTGCTGATCTCTTCTCTCTGGTGACCAACAATACAACCCAAGAGCAATGGCAGGAAGATGTGTCAGGGGAGGTTTAGTTTGGACATTAGGAAAAGGTTCTTCACCCAGAGGGTGCTGGACACTGGAACAGGCTCCCCAGGGAGATGTCACAGCCCCAAGCCTGACAGTGTTCAAGAAGCGATTGAACAACGCCCTCAGACACATGGTGTGCATTTTAGGGTTGACTTATACAAGGACAGGGGTTGGACTTGATGATCCTTGTGGGTCCCTTCCAGCTCAAGACATTCTGTGATTCTACCTAAAGTTGAGGCTGTGACAGAGCAAGGTGACCTGCACTCATCAGGACACCTGAAGCAAACCTTTCTTAACAGCTTCCAGAGCAGGGCTGACCTGCCTCTTCCAACATTGGGACCTGGGGTGGACTTTTTCACCAAGTTTGGCAAGCTGTGAGCTAGCAACTGCCTCCAAAAGGGATGGAGAAGATGAGGTTATGAAAGTTTTTGAAATGTCACTTACTCTCCTTTTGGGAACCATCTCCATCTGGAAAAACATCACATCACCAGGCCTCCTCCACAAAAGCACACTTGAGTGTTTCTCCCTTGGTAGCTCCATTTTACAGGATTATTCACACTTGAGTTGCTTCAGGTACGATCTCTGGAGTAGTGGACACTGCTGCACAATAGGGACTTGCAACTTCTTGCAGCTATCCTCTTGGACTTGTGGTTTGTACTCTAGAACAGTGATATTTGCATCTGGTAAAAGAGTAGCCCATCAATCTCACAAGTTTAATAGAGATGGATAAGGCTTGGTCTTGTTTTGATCTTAAAATACTTTTATCTGAAGGTTTGGCACAACCACATTCTGTTGTTATCGGAGTATCTTGTCTATTTCACTTTTTTTCCTAACCCCCTCCCCGCCGTTTCACTTCCCCTTAAGAACAAGTTATGAACTGCTGCACTTCAGCAGTGTGATAGTTCATAACAGAATAGAGACGAGCATGAATTATGTCAGAACTACATTACTAATGTGTAATCTGCAGCATTGGTTAATTTGTTTTGATATTAAAGTTTTAATAGGAAATATAATTTGATTGCATTTTAAAAATAAAACCTGATTTTTCTGTATTGTAGAAAAATATTATGAATAATAAGCAAAAAAGGGGCTAATAGCTAGGCATTTCTATTAACAAAATGAGTATATTTCATACAGTCTTTGTGTACTAATTCAAGTCACCTGATGCTAGTTTGAGCTGATTTAACACAAACTACAGTCTTGTTCCTTTGCTCTGCCTTTTGCAACATCTCTAGCATCAACTTGAGCATGGGATTGTAGTTTTGCAGTATCAGCTCCTTGCACACCAGTCATAACTCAATTATTAGCAGCATTAACATGTTGTACTGCACTTCCAACACACCAGCAGAGTCTGTCTTGTATTTACAGATGTTTTCCAGCTGGATACAGAATAAGTAAAGAACCCAGTTGTGCCAGCAATGAACCCTTCACATCTCACATCCGTGTAGGAGTTTCATACTGGTGTTGTCATTATCACTTAAAAGAACGAATGCTGTCTGCAATTACTAACCTAAAGATACGTAAATCCTTTCAGTTTTAGGTCAGTCTGACAAAGAGTGACTTGTGAAAAACCTAATCAGAGATACTGACCTTGCAGCTTTAGACATTTTGAAGCCCACGCAATTAGTGAGGTCTTACTTTAACACATGCTCGAGACTGTTGGATAAAGTGTCCTTTAGCTGAATGTTGCTCATTATATGCTAAAATGATTATGTAATGCAATATGCAAATATGTAACCAATTGACTCTTTAGGACTGCCATGAGTAGTGATGTTTTTTATATAATGGCTGTTACTTTTCTTGCTGGTATGCTGGCTTTATTTCAGCATCCAGACTTGCACAGCTCTGTAATAAAGAATACCTCGTCTCTGTGTGCTAAATTTGGCTTGTTTGTACGCACACCGGGTAAGGGACCCTGTTACTGGGGACAACACTGGTGGCAATGTGCCGATGGATGTGTTACTGGGATTACAGCGGGCAAGTGATACCTCCAGAAAGGTACAACACTAAGTGCGATGAGTGCAATGGGATGATGTGAAAACATAAGAGAAAACACACTGGGACAAATGGAAGGCCCATCTCATCTATTTTCAGTAGTGGTTCCCCATGGAGCCTGGGTGAGAGGGTAAGAATGGAGTGAGCATCTGGTGCTTTAAGCCTCCAATCACTGCCCATGCTGCATGGTTTTCCATATCTAACAGCCTTCAGTGGATTTCTCTACCGTCCTGGAACTGAGACTCCAGAGGACGAACCATTGCTGCAGTGTTTTGGCACCTTTAATGAGCTGCTTTGCCCCTCATAGCTTGGTCCTTACGCTGTGTGACCTTGTTCACAGTGGTTAAAGACCTCAGGGCACTTTTATTAAAGAATGTGAGCTTGAAGTAATGTGAGAGTGAAAACTTAACTCATAATGAACAGCTGAAGGTACATGATCTTCAGCTTATCAGAAAGATACAGAGGAGAACTGATGAAAGAATGTATTTCCTTCTCACTGAGTACCAAAGCACCCCTTGGTCTACTGGGGAAAGATGTAAGAAAACTGAAGACTAAAGCTGTAAGATTTCAAATTGGAAACAAAACACACATTTTCTCAGTGAGGATAATTAACCATTGATGGTAATCACCAGAGGAAGTAGATTTCTGCCTTCTTGGCATCTTAAAAAAAAAAAGCAAAAAAGCAAAAAAGCCTGTCTTTCCTCTTGGAAGAAATATCTTAGTCAAGCACAAGATATTGAACTAGACCCATGTGTATGACACAGTAAGGCAAGATATTTATTATACTAACTATCTAAAAGTCCCTTCATATTTCAGAATGATCAGCATTGTGCAGGATCTTTGCCTGGGTAACCATATTTCACCTGCTTCAGTATTTCCTCTGGTTTAATCTACATTTCAGTTGCATCCTGTCTTTGACTGCAGATAGATCTTGTTCTAGAATGGCTTTTTTAATGTGTGTCTGATGAAGATGCTGTATCTTTAGTATGTTATCTTGTTGTTATTATAATTGTTATTATTGGTATAATTTTTAATAACCACTCTAGCAACAGGGTAAGGGTTCCCATGTCATTAGCAGTAGGAAAAATGATCACTTGGTACTACAGGGAGAAGAACTAAGCTAGAAGGACATGAAACCCTTGATGGACAAATTCAGAACTTTTCTGGGTGGATATTTCTTCTCAGCTTCAGCACTTTTTCCAGCTTTTTTCTTGTCTGGAGCACCTTCCCAGTCAACATGGATCAGCTCCCATCTTTCTGCTAATGTCTTTGAGTGTCTACATAACATTAAACGTATAATTGCCTAAGTAAGGAATAAAGACACTCACTTCTGGCAAAAAGATCCAATTTAGCTTCACAAGTGCCAACTCCTGTGGAAGAAACAAGGATAATTAACTTCTTATTCAGGTGTCTCTGGTAAGAGCTTCTTTTTGAGTGAGATGAATTCCAGTCCTTACCTTTGCCTACTTACATCCTGCCCTTACCCTTCTTTGCCACTACTAAAATACATATATATATATCAAGCTGTAAAACAGATGTTGTCTTTGATTTTACCACTGATGGGGTGGTCTTGTCTGAGTCTTATTTCTTACTCTATGACATTTTCTATTTGTTTCTGTCTCTGCATGGATTTTCTTCCAGTTCTTTTTGCTCTTTATCTCTGAGACCCTGATGCCCTATGGGGAGAAAGGGGTTCAGCACCTCACCTCATCCTGGATAGAGAAGCTCACAAAGAAAGACCACTAGTATTGGGGAATGGATAGCTGGAGGGATGGCTATTCTGTTAAGCAGCTTAATTCCTGTGTTGATGGTTTGAATTTCTATAGCTAACAAAGATGCTTTAAATTTTGTGAAGTGTGAGACTAATCCTGTCAAATCAAAAGCAATAAGTATGAGCATATTAATGTAACAGAGAAGAATTATATATTTGTTTATCCTTGTGGTACAGAAATGAGTGCATCTTGTGCAATAATCCTGCATAAAACATGGAAGAAAAGAAGACTCAAGCATATGAGACTTCTCCAGAGGAGTCAATGAGAACGGGTGGTCCTGGGTGGCAATCTGATTGCTCCATCTCTAAAAAGGTTATTGTGGAAGGCAATACTGAACAGATGAAGGGTTAGAATAAGTTTTCCACATCACAGGTATCTAGCATCGTTTGAGATGTCTTACGGTGCCCATCGTCCACATTGGGTTGGCAGATATGGCATAGGAGCAAGAGTCAAAGTGTAAGCAGGATACTCAGGTCTTCACAAATGGGAGTAGTTGCCTATGAATAGACAAATTAATGGTCACTTTGCAATTTTGCAGCCTGGAAAAGCAGCAATTGGAGGAGAATCTGATAGAGATATGCATGTTCCCGAACAGCAAAAGGAATAAGAAATTGTTGTTGACTATTTTTCTTCTCATAAGAATCTGTATATTTACCAGATAACAGGCTTAGAAGAAACAAAAAGAGCGATTTCACGTATTGCAGTGTAAAGTTTTGGAAGGTAAAGGCTATAAATAGGTAGAGAAGGTAATCAATGAATGCATGGAAGAAGGATCCCTCCATGACTATTAAACACCACTTCCATCTCATGATGTGTCTAATCCAAGGATGGCACAGCCTGGGAAGAAGCACCTTCTGAATTTGTCTGTCCTCAGGATATTTTCCTAAACACCTGGGTGAGGTTATCTGCTGTCAGACCCTTCATTGGCCCATGTGTGAGTGCAGAAATGTGCTGCATTGTGACAAGAAAGTTGCGGAGGTCTACCTGCCCATGGCTTGGAGAAAGCACAAATGTGCTTTGTTCTCAGACTGTTGGGTGGGAAAGTGGCCAGGGACGGTCATAGTCCATGGAGTGCAGTTAATTAAGATTTTTCAATGCAAGCATCATGAAGATGAGAGGTAATGAATAGCAAACAGTTACTTAGAGGTGCACTGTGGTGTCATGCTCAGGAGCTTGAGTTGCTTCCTGCAGGGTCGACACTCGTAGCCAGCCACCATCAGGTAGTTTATTGAATTTATTTCATCTCGGAAGGAAAAAGCACCAACTTCCAGAGGACCATGCAGGTTCCTTACAATTCTCCCATGTTCCTTTACACACATCTCTTGGGAAACACACCTCACAGCAGAGAGCAAAGAGCAAACCACTGCCGGTATCTCAGAGCAACTGAGAGGGGCACCAAGGCAGGAATTAATTATGGTGAAAAAACACAGTGCTTTCTCACATCTCTTCACAAGCCTTGGGCAAATAGGGGACAACCTGTGCCTGGCACATCGCTCACAGCCTGCCGTCAGCCCCTTGGGCTGTCCTGATGGATTCTTTACAGCGATGGGCCTTTTTTTTAACATAAATTAAGACTAAGCAGGAGCACCTCATCCCCCTCCTTTACCAGGCAGGACATTTCAAACAGTTCATCTGTTATTACACTTTTCTTTTGCCTTTTTTTCCCTATTAACTTCCTCTTTTTCACCACTCCAGAGTTAAGAATCAGCTATTTCTGCTCTGGCTACCAGATTTTTAAGCTCTGCTTTATCTATCTGAAAACCACGTTGTGTTTCTTCTTTTATATACACCATCCTTGCATTAAAGATTGTGGCACCAGAGCTCGCAGCGCTTTTATCTCTAGCTGTATCATCTCTGCAGTTGTAAAATCTCCATTCCTTTTTCTTTCCAGTCTCTCAGCTCTGCTGAACTTGTCTGAAATAAAATGAAAAGTGGCTTTTGTTTTTTGAGTAGCCCTGGGCTGGAGGGAGCAGGAGGAGGATGAGGAACATCTGGGCTCAGCTCCTGGTGCTGCAATTCCACTTGCTCAGTCCCCCGGCTTAAAAACAGGCTGGAAACGATCTCCTTCACATATTACTTATTCGTCTTGTTTAATTTGATGGGATGTTTCCCTGTCAGCACCCAGCAGAGCACAGCCTTATTTTTACTGGTGCCTGCTAGACATCACTGGCATAAAACCACTTTATTTTAGGACATCTCCTCCAGCCAGGTAAAAGAAATGCCTTTCATTTCACAGCTTCCCAATATGGTAGTTTCATTTTCAGAGATGTTTCCAAGTACTTTTGGGAGCACGTCACACCTGAAGAGAAAGGTGAGATGAGGCAGGACTTTTGGGACACTTTGCTGTGCCCCAACTTTCCCAACACCTGGAGTCACTTTGTGCTTCCAGGTGGTGCCCCACAGACCAAGAGATTGTTCTTTTTGTGCTTTATGGTGGTGGTCAAATAATGGAAGAAGGGCATGGCACTAATGTTTGTTGTATGAATAGGATAAAAATGATATGGCAAAATTATTCAGAGAGGAAATGAATGAGGCAAAAAGATAAAGAAATGGTAACGGTCACTGAACTGGTGAATTGTTGATGCATTTGGCTGTGAGAAATGGAGTGAGGAAGAAAAGGCAATAAATCTGATAATACCTGGGTTATCCTCAGAAAACAGCCTGGCAGCAGAACTGATGGCAGCAATAGTTTGAAAGTACCTACAGGGAATCTGCATGTGGCATCACAGCTTATTTGTCATGTTTATAATCATGCCTAGTTGAGTTTATCATGTCTGTAAATGTATTTTAACCACACCAGGGCAATATGTGCAAGCCAGGGGAACAGTTGTGGAGGCGACAGGCCCAAATTCTTTGCTGTCATTCTGGGTTTTATAAACATGTCCATTAGTTTGCAAGCTGGGCTAAACTTATTATCCTCCAACAAACCATGTCAAGCCAACTTGAGGGCTCTACAGCGACTCCCAGGTGATGCTTAACTGAGTCATTCTGGTTTACTCGTGTAGACAGGTTGCAAAGATTAATTTGCATCTACAGACTGAGTTTAGACAAAAATCTGTCTCTGAATTTCAGAGGGCTCCACTTTTAATAAGTCAAATGAGAGCCACAGGTGTGATCAGCCCAGCACAGTGGTGAAGTGTAGGTTGGAAGCCAAATGCCTGAATTACAGAATCCCAGAATCCCAGAATGTCAGGGATTGAAGGGACCTGGAAAGCTCATCCAGTGCAATCCCCCCATGGAGCAGGAACACCCAGATGAGGTTACACAGGAAGGTGTCCAGGCGGGTTGGAATGTCTGCACAGAAGGAGACTCCACAACCCCCTGGGAAGCCTGGGCCAGGCTCTGCCACCCTCACTGAGAAGATGTTTCTTCTCAAATTTAAGTGGAACCTCTTGTGTTCCAGTTTGTACCCATTATCCTTTGTCCTATCATTGGTTGTCACCGAGAAGAGCCTGGCTCCATCCTCCTGACACTCCCCCTTTCCATATTGATCCCCAGGAATGAGGGCCCCCTCAGTCTCCTCTTGTCCAGCTCCAGAGCCCCAGCTCCCTCAGCCTTTCCTCACACGGGAGATGCTCCACTCCCTGCAGCATCTTGGTGGCTGCGCTGGACTCTCTCCAGCAGTTCCCTGTCCTGCTGGAACTGAGGGGCCACAACTGGACACAAGATTCCAGGTGTGGTCTCCCCAGGGCAGAGTAGAGGGGCAGGAGAACATCTCTGACCTACTGACCACCCCCCTTCTAATCCACCCCAGGATGCCATTATTAAGTTTGAGCACATCTGCTGTGGGTTGTTCAGCAGGGCCATGCACAGCTTGATGGATTGCAAATCCAGGCTCTGTTCATGTACATTTGCCTGTGTCAGCTTCAAGCTGAGCTGCAAGTTCAGTGAAAATAGAATAATTCAGAGTAAGTCCCCAGCTGGGCTGCTGGGTTTCTCCAGCTAAACTGAAGGGTTTCCCTGGTTGAAGGTGAAAACTTCTTGATACCAAGAAGTTCCATAGGGAACAATATGGAAAATAAGTAGGTACAGCTAGTCTGAGCTGTAGCGAGAAACAAGTCTATGACAGAACTCTGCACCAAATATTAGAACGTGTCTTGTGCAGAAATATGCAGGGATGGGAGTTGGACTTGATGATCCTTGTGGATCCCTTCCAACTCAGGACATTCTATGATTCTATGAAATGTCTAGTTCCTTTTGAAGAGGTTTCACCACATCTGAGAAGGAAAAGCTGCCAAAACATGACTTGAGCAGGACACCTAGAGCATAAAAGGTGCTGCAGAAGAAAAACACATCTCAGGTCTCTTCAAATCAGGCTGTGAAGTCCTGTGCCCAAGCCTGTCCCAGGGCTCAATGCACACTCCGTGCCTACTAGCATCTTACTTTACACTATATCGCATCCCTGTTGGATTATTTCACATTTAAGTTCTTCTGAGGCAAAGACCTCTACAATGCTTTAACAAAAATGAACAAATAAAAGAAATCTTTCCTCCTGAACCATACACTTTTTGCAAGGACAAACATTTTAGAGCACTCAGCACCCTGACAAGGTAAAAGTGAACACACAACATTAAGTTTATAGAATGCTTCCAGTATAATTTTAGTTCAGGACTTTCATTTCCTTCAGTACCTGACTCACAGGTCCTCCTTCTTGGTGGCATCCCTTTGTAGAAATCACAGCCTTTTTACATCTCGCAGGAGGTGAATTAACACAGTAGCCGATCACTGCGCTTTGTTCCTGCTGCAAGAATCACTCTACGAAATTTTCTGGCCTGTGCTATAATGGAGGTCAGAACAGAGCAAAATATTCCCTCCTGGCCTTAAAATCTATGAATAATATTTTCCCTTTGAGACTCCAGCAGGATATAGTGGGAAAAGCCTCCGTCACACCTGGGTTACGGACTCGGACGGGGTGTAGGTTCGATAAGACCATCACACATGGACCCATCTCCCTCCATCCCATTGCATCTCCATCCCAGCCCCACGGGGCAGTATCATCGTGGTATCACAGCAGTAAAGCCACTGTGAGCGGAGATGGCATCTCACATGTCTGCTCTTGCTCGCTGATTTAGTATTCAGAATTTAGAATTTATTGAGGATTCTTCCTTTGTCACATCATCTATCAGAGGCAGACACCACTGAGATGGAAGGGGAAAAAAAAATTAAAAACCTGTTTATTGCTCAACTTGCTCTAGGCATGTTTTAGTTTATTGTTCAGCTTGGTTCATTTCAGTGTTTCAATTTGAACGGTTCGCTTAGTTGCTGTGGCTAAAAAAAAATAAATTAAGAAAACCATAAGAAAACCTATTTAAAAAAAATAAAGAAGAGGCAGCAGCAAAAGTTGAGATTTGTGGGGCCCCACAGCACCTCACAATGTCAGAGGTGTCAGCGGATAATTTAAGGGCACAATCCCGCATAGCCAGTAAAGATGTGCTCCCAATTGCCTATTCTGTGCGTGTTCACCCGTCGAGATGCTATTGGCACCCCTGGGAGGAGCTCCCATTGCCAGTGAGAGCTCGCACAAGAGACCCGCATTGCAGATACCCTGCCCAGCCCCGACGTGGTTTGCTGCCTCACCAGGGCTGCCATGTGTTCAGTTTTCCTTATCAAGCCCATTGCTGGGTGTGCAACAATACAAGGCTTGCTGTTCACATTCCCCAAGCTCATAGGTGGTGTCTGTGAAATTGCTCTTGGTTTACACCGGCACAAACAGGATTGGTGTACAAGGGGGGTAAAAAGTGATTGCATCAAGGGCTGGGTTCCCCACTTGGGTCACAACAACCCCATAAGCAGCTGGGAAGAGTGGCTGGAAAGTGCCCGATGGAAAAGGAGCTGGGGGTGTTGGTGACAGCAGCTGAACATGAGCCGGCGTGTGCCCAGGTGGCCAAGAGGCCACCAGCATCCTGTCTGGTACCAGCACTGGTGTGGCCAGCAGGCCCAGGGCAGTGACCGTCCCTGTGCTGGGACCTGGGGAGGCCAAACCCCAAATCCTGGGGGCAGTTTTGGGAGCCAAGAAAGGCCTTGAAGTGTTGGAGAGAGTTGAAAGAAGGGAACGGAGCTGGGGAAGGGGCTGGAGCACAAGCGTGATGGGAGCGGCTGAGGGACCTGGGGGGTTCAGCTGGAGAACAGGAGCTGAGGGGACACAGGGACACAAAGAAACGGCCTCAAGTTGCACCAGGGGAGGTTGAGTTTGTATCTGGGGAACAATTTCTTCCCCAAAGGGCTGTTGGGCATTGGAACAGGCTGCCCAGGGCAGTGCTGGAGTCACCATCCCTGGAACGGTTGAACAAGATATGGAGATGAGGTTCTCAGGGACATGGGGCAGTGCCAGGGTTGGGTTAATGGTTGGGCTTGATGATCTTGAGAGTCTTTTCCAACCAAAGTGATTCTATGATTTTATGATTCTGCGGTCTCCTAGGGTTACCCCACAGCAGCCCTGATTCGGATCGAGCAGGTTCCTGAAAATGGCATCATCACATGCTGCCTCTCTCTAAATGTAGAAGCTCTTATTTCAGCAGCCCTAATTACGGTTCTTTTGATCCTCCAAACCTCGCCTCAGATATCTCCACCTCCAGCAGGGTAGGGGTTTTCCAAAGAAAACAGGATTCAGCATCTCCATGCAGCTGCTTTTAGCATTTGAAGAAACCTTCTTCTCGGGCAGCAAGTGTACTAATCTCTATGGGAGATAAGTCAATTACAGCAAATTGAGCTATTTCATTTCTGCCTGCAAATGGCTTTCAGTTACACAAGTAGACACATTAATCTAATAACTAATGATCATATATTTTACTAATCATACAACGCTGCGTGAGGTATTATATCTAATTATATTTAAGATTAAGACGTCTTTATATGTGTATTTTTACCAGTTGCCAGGCTGATACAGATGCATGAAAACAGGAAAAGAAAGCAGGAAAATCTCAGCCCCCCACTCCTAAGAAACAGGAGGTCCCTTTGAAAGATGGAAAGATGCAATTCAGAGAGGATTGCCTGGGGTTGCCTCCAGAGTAGAATAGAAAAGAATAGGAGAGAAAACCTGCAATAAAATATTCTATGATACTGGTTTGGGGTTTTTTTTTGGAGGGAGAGGTGGGGTTTTTTTTGCTTTTTTGTTTGTTTGTTTTAATGCAAGGGTTGAATCCAGATATTCGTTGCTAGTGGCTTCGGTGCAAAAAATAAAATGAAACAGCTCCTGCTGTTCTCATCCTCCTAATCCAGCCTTTGAGCTTAAATACTCGGGAGCTGCAATGCTGACATGCAACCAAGAGATGTTCGCCCAAGGGTGGACTTGCAGAAAACATCTCTGCTGCCAGATATTGGGCTTTTCCAAGAGCTCAGTTAGGGGCAATCTCCAAGCAGATCATCCAGAAGAACCTTTGATGACCAGCCCGGCAAACCTGCAGGGCACAGGGTCCTGCTGGGAGGCCAAGGATCCTGTTCCATGTGGGAAATCCTGGGTCGCCACCTTGGGCTTAGGTTGCCACCTTGCACATGTGTGAGTCCATGGGTGAGTCTTTCTGATGAGGAGAGACTGAGAGAGCTGGGGCTGTCCAGCTGGAGAAGAGAAGCTGAGAGGGGATCTTATCAATGTGATAAATATCTCCAGGATGGGTGTCAAGAGGATGGACCAGACTCTGTTCAGTGGTGCCCAACAACAGGGTGAGGGGCAACGGGCACAGACTGAAACACAGGAGGTTCCATCTGAATATGAGGAGAAACTTCTTTCCTTTGAGGTGCCAGAGCCTGGAACATTCTGCCCAGAGAGGTTGTGGAGTCTCCTTCTCTGCAGACATTCAAACCCACCTGGACACCTTCCTGTGTGACCTGCTCTAGTGACTCTGCTGGAGCAGGTGGGTTGGACTGGATGATCTCCAGAGGTCCCTTCAACCCCAACCAGCCTGTGATTCTGTGGGTTACCTTAGTGTACTCACATGATCCTTGTGGGGTTGAAGCCTTTGAGAAAGAGCTCGTAAAGAAATCCAAAACAAACTTGTCTTCACTGGTATCCTTCATGTTCTGCTCTGAATGCCACCCTCTTCTGCTGCCCACAGTGCCAGCTGGGCACTCTCTGGTTCCTCCTTAGATGCAGGTGGACCGTCTATGGCTGAGTGCCAGGTGATGCCCCCAAAAGAATGCAGCACAAGGAGAACATATGGTTTAGTGTTAGATCTAGGTTATGGTTGGGCTCGGTGATCTTAAGGGTCTTCCCTTAATTCTGTGATTAATGATTCTATGATGTTGCTCTCCCCAAGCTGCCATCACTGATTTCTGCCACTTTTCCTCCAGGAGAGCACAGCTATTTGCTCTGTGCTCATAACAGCAAAGGCTGGTAGTGGTGGGGACCAGGATATTTTTCATTTTCCAGGCTTGAGGAAGCCCCCGAGAAGCCAGGAGACAGTTGTCAACATCAGTACCTGAAACAGCATCTTTAAATGCAATCTTTCCATGCTTATCCTGCAGGCTATGAGTATCTGCTAAGATCACCCCCTGAGCTTGCCTGGGCTGTCAGTCGATATGATAATGTGTCCTAAAACGCAGTTATGCAATCACTGGTTATTCTTTTTGGTAAATATTTTTATTCATGTGGATATTTTTTGCATCAGTCTAACAGCAATCCATCATATGTGAAGGTCTCGTGGCAGCTGCTGTTAAAATCAATATGTGTTAGGATGCCAGAAAACTGAGCTCATTTTTCTCATCTTTGACATCGTAACTAAAGATCATAATAAGAGATAATGATAATGACACAAGGCAATGATTAGAGTTATTCTGTTAAAGAAAAGAAAGGAATCAAGCAAACAGGAAAGGGTGATAAAATAACGGGAAAGGACCTTTCTCTTTCCCTGAAAGGTGGAGTTAATGGCTAGGGAGACATGTATAGAAATCACAGTTAATGTACCCATTTTTCACCCTTGCCCTATCATTCTCACACAGATTTCTTACATCAGCATTATAACCATGTATGTCTGCAGCAACCGTTTGCTTGGGTCTTCAAATCCTAATCTGAGCAAGTCACTATACAAAAATACAGTTGGTCCAATAGACCATCTATTTATTGGGAGGGGAAATCCCATTTCTGGTGAGCAGCAGTCAATGTGCAACATGTTCAGCCATGAGGTGTTAAGAGGCTGTGGCACAGCCCAGGTTTTGTGGAGCTGTTCCCAGAGCTGGATCTTCACACCATAACCTGCTGTGACTTATTCTGCAGTGTATTTGCACGAGAAAACAACATTCAGAAGAAAGTCTTCCTTATTTTCAATGATGTATGGGTGTGTACACGCATGACAGTTTGCACATGTATATCATATATCATCATCTGTGTTCATACATACAGAGATAATGTGTGTGCATATAACCACTTACGCTTACGTGTGTGTCTATGTAGGGACCTCTGAGCACAAGTACCTGCACTATATGCAAAGCTGAAACAAGGCAGGGCTAAACTAGCACATAAATGATGAACAGATAGGAAAGAATTTGGGAGGACCAAGAATATTTGGCTACTGAAGTGTACGTGGCTTTCAGCCTTCACTTGAGCAAAGCTACCACATTGCATAGAGGTCAAGTGACCTGTAATATAATGAACTGTAATATAAAATAACACGGTATAGCACAGCATATGTACATAATCCCCTCAAACTAGCCCCACAGCATACTAGCCATTATATGCATTTCTACATATGCATAAATACATGCATGCACTCACATATGTATATGAAGAATTATTCATGTGAGAAGAATTCTACCTGTGGAGCTAGCAAATGAGCTACTTAGGAACAAATTAGCATCAACACATGAGAGTATGTTTTCATACATCATCTTTCTATCTAGATATAGAGCATGTATATATTTGCACATCTCTAAAGTACACGGCGAATCTTCAGAGTGATGTAAAATCTGAATAATAATAAAAAAAATATACATATATGTATCCGTTACACAGCAGGTATGAAAAGGAGAAACACATGCAACCCTGGCACTGAAATCCTAGTACCAAGTCTAAGGGAAGTCCTTCCATGCAGTGGAAAGCTGAAGGTCCTCTATAGCACCAATGCAGCAGTCTTAAGCCCACAAAGCCTGTGCTAGAAAATCAAGCTCTGTATCGCTATGAGCACGTTCCTCCTGCTCCGATTGCCTCCCTGTCAGCAAAGCTGTGCTGGAAACCCCATCCCAGGAGGCGTATGGCGTGTTCGGATAACAGAGGGAGACTGATCCTCCCCGTGTTGGTGCCTGAGGCAGCTACTGTTTGTCGCTCAGTTCCACTAATCATGTCGCAGCTCTGACATCCCTCCCAATATTTAACTTTCCTGGGACCTCTGGTAGTTTATTAACATTTTCAGGCTACAGGTGCCGGTGGTTTTGCCTTCAATTACGTGGCCACTCTTTTGCTGTGAGAGAATTCCCTGCCCCAGGCAAAGCAGCGGCTGCGGTGATAGGAATAATCATTTGTGGGTGATATTTCAGCAACGCGCAGAGGGAAGTGGAAGACGATCTGTGACAAACAAAATGGGTAGTATCAAAAATCAATTCCACTCTTGCTATAGGAATGAGCAAAGGAAAAAAAAAAATGGGCAATTCAACAGCTTTTAGAGGAGGGGAGGGCTCAAAGGGAGGAAAGCAACATGCTTTAAGGAAATGTTCACCTTGGTATGGTACAGAGAAATGTGCTACTTGAAAAAAACTGGATTTTTGGTCTGGATTCACATGCATCTATAACTAATTCTATCACCAGTTTTTGTAGTTCTTGTGCTGGGAAATCCATGCAGTGCCAGATTTGGGTCCAAACCTCCTTCCTTGACCTCAGCCAGATTCTCCCACAAGGCAGCAGGTCCTTGTTCGTGTGTGTGTGTACATGTGTGGTACGTACATGTGTATGTTTGCATGTCTGTAGATCTGTACACATGTGTTTCTTTTCTCTCAGCACTATAGTCCCTCAGTTGTACAGGTCTGTGGGCTGTTTAAACTCTTTTAGGTCTTCATGAAAATCAAAGAAGGCTTGATCTAAAGCCATGGTCAAAGGATCAAACTAACATTTTGTTGGGCTTTTCCTTTAGTTGAGGTATCTGCTTTGGCTGTACAAGCAGCTGACTTGTGCAGATTGTGCCTGTAATAAGGGGGTGAATGTTGAAATTACTCCTGTATTTAGAGGGCTAAGCATTGCCATGAATTTCACCAAAGCACCTTCCATCATAATTTGAAACAGTTGCTTTATGTAGGAGCAGAATATCCATTGATGGGAAGGGAAAAAGAGAGCAAACGTAGACAAAAGAGAGGGAAAATGAAAACAGAGATGAGCTATCTCCACTTTCTCTCTACACCTGGGTCTGAAACCATGGAAGTTAATAAAAACTACAACCCAGAAGCCCCAAATCCTACATCAACAGAAGTGAAGCATAACTTTGAGAGAGGGCAGGGTGTTGACTAGGGACTTCATTATTGCTATAGAATCTGTCTGAAGTCACATGGAGGTCTAGAAGAAGACACACCACTTCCATTACTTGCAAATGGGAAGAATTTGATTTATGAGTTATGGCATCAGCTCCTGCCAAAATGTTCAGAACCACCAACACCATCATTGCTTTGGTTAGGAGGCTCTTTCCCTTTTCTGCTTCTAAAAGGACACTATTTCAGATATTCATAGCTCTGATAATTAGAAACCCTCTTCTAATTTCCAGCCTAAATTTATTCATGGCTAGTTTAGAGCCATTTGCACTTCAATAGCCCTCTCCCAGAGGGAGGATGGGGTTGCAGAGCTGTAGCTGGAGGTGATGGATTTGATCCAGCCAGGAATCTGGCTCCTGCAGCCTTTGCGAAAGTCCCCGGTGACAGGACTGAGAAATGGGCACTTGCTGTCAATGAGTGGGGCTGAAACCGTCACAGGAACAAGCTTACAGGTGGTGAATTCAGAGCTGGTCATCACCCCTAAGATTAAATCTTTGGTGGTAGCAAAATGGCTTTTACTTTGAGCTAAGAAATTCTCCCTTCCTTTCCCTCAATGTCTTTCATTTTTGATGAAGCTAGAAGATGGGAAAATAAAGTATTTTAGTTGACTTTTCCTTGATTTAGTTTTGTAAGTTGTAGTTTCTACCCTCTCCCCAGTGCCGAGGGAGAAAAAAAGAAGAACATGAGAAATGCTGACTATGCCATTTTAGCTCTTCTCAGAAATCTACAGAAATGAGCTTAGATTCCAAATACGAATTCTCAGATATTTTCCATTTTCCCCACACAGGTCTCTGGAGGAAAGCCATGGCACAGAATGCTTTGTTGATCATCCTGAGCACTCTGCACTGTACAGAGGGTGCAGGAAACATGGTCCTGCCTGAGCAGCTGGCGGAACTTGGGACAGACAGTGGGTTCATGGAGGATCTCTGGTTGATGGGAACAGAAATAAACTGCCCTTGATGTGCCAAGATGACTGCAGAGTACCTCCTCTGTCCTAAGGAAACAAAATCTTTCCAAATGCATGTGCGGTGATAATGAAAACATCACTATTTCTCACTCAGAGCATTTTCTAGACAATGTAAAATCCCTCTCTGGAAAAAGTCAGCCTTTCCACTCCCTCTGGTAGGAACTGAAAGAGATGTGTGGCATGAGAAAGCTTTGGGCAGATCATCCAGATGACTGAGAAAAACTCAGCCTGGGACAGAATGGGAGTCTACAGTATCTGTCCCCCCACATTGCTCTGGACTCTTCCCACATTGCTACAGCATCCCTCCACATTGTTCCAGCTTCCTCCTCCATTGCTCCAGCATATCCCCACATTGTCCCAGAATCCCCTCGCATTACCACAGCATCTCCACACATTACTCTAATATTTACTTGCCAGAGTAATTACTCTTGCATCCAATCCAGCATCTCCCCACATTGCTCCAACACCTCCCCATGTTGCTCCAGTGTCTCCCTGTGTTGCTTCAGCATCCCCCTGCATTGCTCTGGCATCCCCTGAACTGCTCCAGCATCTCCTTGCATTGCTCTGGCATCTTCCTGCATTGCTCCAATGTCTCCCCACATTGCTCCAGCATGTCCCTGCATTGTTCCAGTATCCTTTTGCATTGCTCCAGCATCTCCCCACATTGTCCATCAACCACCTTCATTGCTCCAGTATCTTTTTGCATTCGTCTAGCATTCCCCACATTGCTCCAGCATCCTTCTGCATTGCCCTGGCAGCTTCCCACATTGTTCCAGCATTTCCCCACATTGCTCCAGCATCTCCCCGCATGGTTCCAGCATCTCCTTACATTGCTCCAGTATCTCCTTGCATCGCTCCATCATCTCCCCACATTGCTCCAGCATTCTCCTGCATTGCCCCAGCATCTCCCCACATTGCTCCGGGATCCCCCCACTTTGGTCTGGGATTCAGGTGATGCTGCTCCCCTCTGGGACCCCACAAGGACCAGCAGCTCACCCAGGCTGATGGAACACAGGGTTCTGGGGAATCTCACCAACAAGGAAGAAGGACCTTATGTGTCACCACCCAGCCCCGCACACCATTTCCATCAGCCAAAAAAGAGCTACTCACTATAACTGCTGTGTTAACCATGCTTAATCTGCTGCTAAATAAAGTTCATAGCTGTTTAAATAAACGTTGCAGAGATTTTTAAATAAAAGCCCATCGCTGTTAACACCCCAGTTCCACTAATGATTTGAAAACAATTAGCACCTTTCCAGGTCATGAAGAAGGTTGATCACCTTCACCAATGTTCGGTTTTATTTACATCCTTCCCCCTTGTCATCTTGACATTTGCCACATGAAAGTTGGGAAAGGCTGGGGAGGGAGGGCTAAAAGGAAGCAATACCTGATCATGTAAACAATTAGACCTTTATCCATCCCGCCCAAAGAGGTCCTTTATCTGATGACAACCCCTGCAGAACGGAAGAGGAGTAGGTACCTCCCTCTGGGACCATCCTAACTATTCAATCAATTCTCCTCAATTACTAACAAATCTAAATGTGATTTATCTGCCCAGGAATCATTCCAATATCAGGCAAGGATCTATCAATAAAACCCCCCAAAGGCAATCTTTTTTTTTCAGAGCTGTCAATAGAACCTCTGAAGCACAAAGAGAGGGAGCCGACAATTGAGATATTTTGCCTTTTTTTTTTCTTCCCCCCCCTTCTTTTTTGAGTACTTAATTAAGTCGACAAGAAGCTGTCAAGGATAATTTTCAAAGCACACGGCCTCAGCATCTGACATTTGATAATATTACACTCCATGTTGATTGAAATTGATTTTTTCTCCTTTTTTTTTTTTTATTTATTTCATTGGTGGTGGAAGGCTGCAAAAAAAAAAAAAGGGGGCATTTGACAACTTTCTTGCCCATAGATCCAAGGACAGGAGGCCAGTTTGTTAAGGTCAGTCATGACAAACAGTATGATGGGTTTTTAAAACCAGCTGAGTTTAACAATAGTAGGGCACAGGTATGTTATTTCAGTGTCAATAAAGCAAGCTGCTCAGCAGTTAGCAAATATCTCAGCAAGATCAGAGGCACTGGGATTAGAAGTAATAGTAAATTTATAGGGTCGGATTCTGATCTCAGTTAATACCGTTGTAAATCCAGAGCGAAATTCATTGACTTCAATAGTCTTTGATCCAGAATAGTCCAGATGTGGTCTTTTTCTGAACTTGTTACCGGAGCTGCCAATTGCACCATTGCTTTGGATTTATTTGTATTTATTTTTCATCCTGATGGGAGTTGGGCACTTGCTTTTTCCCCTTGTAAAAGGCACTACTGTAAATCTCTCTAGATGATCATCTGCTTAAGTGCCTAAGCTACTTTGTAAACCTATACATGCAATAGCTGCTATTCCCATGTCTTAGAAATGGAAACTAATGCAACTGTGCAGACACGAAGCAGAATCTGGCCCCTGTCATTGCTCAGACAGCTCAGAAAAAACGTTCTGATGGTAAAAATCAGGTTCAATGTTTATCTTGCTATTCGACTCTCTAAGCAGTGATCAGTATTTACTATTTGCTGCTTCACACCCCACGCAGAAAACAAAATCAGACTCTCAGCAAATTGATTTCAACTATAATATTTTATTAAAGTTCTGTATTCAGTTGCTCTTGCAGCTGCAGCTGAGCAATTATGGCATTTCAAGAATAATTTATTGGTTATTGGAATCCAAGATGTTATTTCTTTTGTCTCAGCTACAGAAAAAAGACCCTGGAGTACAGCAGTTGCAAAAGAGACCAGGAAACCTGAAGATGCTCTCCCTGGGTTATGGGCAGAACAGCAATAACCTGCCAAAGGCAATGGGATTAAGAGGGGGTGAGGTGGGGTCCAGGATGCAAACCCCCATATTTCTGCACACAAAAAATCCCAGCTGGACTTCAGCTCGTGCCCACACAGAGAACAACTCATGTCATCTGCTCTGTGCCTCAACAGGCATGAGAATGGCTTGGCAAGTACTCCTTTGGTCCTTCCTCAAAGAGGAGCTCCAGGATGAGGTCAAACCCTCTCCCTCTTTTATTTGTTTCTAATTCTTGTACAGGACAAGCCAGAGATGCATCAACATCATGTTGCAGCACATTCCAGAAGACCCAGTTCTTGAGGCTTCAGTAGGGGTGATGGGGTCAGTCTCATCAGGAACCAGATATAAAGTGGCACATCTGTCTTAAACAGATAGATCATTCCTCAGGAGGGTGCAATTTAGACACCAGGCAGATTTTACCCATCAGAGAGTGACAGGGAGCAAGCAAGCTTAATTAATTAAATGATTACTCAACATCATTGAGGAAATCTGTAGCAGAGGACAGCAATGGGCACAAACTAGCCTCAAATGAGTGTGTCCATCACCACAGGTGTGCTCTTAGCAGGCATATGGGATACAAAGGGTTAAGATGGGCTAGATTGAAGAGAGACATAATTATCCCAGGTAAGAATTAACTTGCCAGGAATTGGGAGCAAGGCACCACCTGACTTGAGTGAAATGATCTAAATCTGTATGTCCCACGCTGATCCCCACGCGACTCTCCTGCAAACGATGCACCAGAATTAACTGAGCGTATTTTACAGTAGGTACATTTTACCCCTTGGAGGAATACTATAAATGTTGGTCTCACGGACGCTGCGTCTGTGGTACCCTGAGATGAAGAGAGAGAGAGGTTTAAATCTAAATCAGTGCCAGCGCTTCCCATGGAAAGCTCTCACAACAATTAAAATAGAATTATAACTGGTTCCCGGGAGTGACCGCAGTTTGGGTTTGAGGGGTGAGGGAACCTGGTCTCTCCACCTCATTTCAAGCATTTGAAGCCTGGGTTTTATGACTTTTGGGGCCTTGCATCTAGGAAATTAAATAGTGCCAGGGGTCACTGCTGGGCACTGGAATGTAACTGTAAGCGGAGTTATTTGCTCAGTTGGAAGGTGCTTTTGGAAGCTGGCCCTCTCCCAGCCACCTCCCAGGGATGCTCTGGGGACAGCGTGGGCCAGAAACCATCCTTGATGGCATGTGTGGGGCTGGCCTCGCTGGATAACAATACAGATGTGACAGAGAATGGGTGAGGCAGTCTAATTTTAGCTGCACGGATGTAGCCTTCACAGTTGGTTTTCCTGGCCTCTTAATCTAGGGGAGAATTTGGGACCTCAGCTGGTCACAACAAATAGTATCAAGATAAAGCAGTGCAGGTGGAAAGATCAACCTAGTAGTGATGTTGCTCTTTGGAAAGGTCCCTAAAGGGACAGATCCAGCTCTGTT
The DNA here is from genome assembly GCF_964273445.1 of Streptopelia decaocto. NCBI lineage: Eukaryota > Metazoa > Chordata > Aves > Columbiformes > Columbidae > Streptopelia > Streptopelia decaocto. The sequence goes on from NC_138657.1 coordinate 79,498,782, forward strand.
CCCCATTCTGCTCCGTCTATGGCTGCCTGTACCCCAGTGCTTGTATATACCAGGTATGCTTTGCAGACAGCCCTGGCAGAGATGTTGACTCAGGTTTGTCTCCCAAAGGTTCGTGATCAAGTTGATGTTGTGGCCACCCCAAGCCACCCTACAGCATCATCCCATCCTGCACTGTGGTTTGTCTGCCCGCCCACGGGGCTAAATCAAGCACTTGTGCTTCCCACTGGCCTGCATCATGTCTGCTGGTTTTCCTTGGGCTCCTCTGGTGCGTGGCAATGACTAAAGGCAATGAACATGGTCATCAGTCATAACTTGAGCAAACTTTTCATCTGTCAGTATGGTTCTTCCTGGTTCAGTTTCCACTTGTGTGTGCAAAGTGTGAGCACCTAGATTTATTCCTGGTATTTGCTTTCTGTCCCTATTTCCTGGAGCCTCAGAAAAATGGAAAATTCTCACTTTTCAGTGTTAGACTTGTGTCCTTTGGAAACAGTTGTATGCGAGCAGTTGGGCTGGAGTTTGCTGATCTGGGAAACCATGGAGGAGGGACATAACTCTCACACATTGCCCCTCTTATGGATCATCTGCTCTGCTGAATACAGCCAGGCTGAGGGCCATCCTGTGGTCCCAGGGTACAGAGCACAGCTTGCTCCCTACAGTTAAACTCCCTTCCCTCCCCATAAGGCTCCTCCTTATCACCTAACAGGAATGTTTCTTCCCCATGGTCTCCCCTAAAATGCGTAGTGACTACCCGGGCTGAGCTTACTAGGATGGGCTGAAAACAAAATGGTTAGAGAATCATGACTGCTGCCAGCCCTGCAGTGTGACCAGCAGCCTTCTGTCCCCTCTCCTGCACGTGGTTTGAGTTTGGTGTTTCTATATCAGAGGCAAGCTCATCTGTGTTTTCCCAACTATATGAGTTTGTTTTATGAAAGATACTGCCTATCCCCACAAAAAGTGCCTTCCAGCTCCACTTCAGAGACTTAAATCAAAGTACAAAGCCACTCATGCAATATTCTTGAACAGGATTTACTGCTAGTCATTGGTCCCTATGCTGGGCTGAGTCATTGCACCTGAAGTGGCCACTTCAGCCTGGACCAAACAACTCATTTAAGTTCTGAGGACAGCATAATTGTTGTTCAAAAAGAATCTTTCCCCATTGAAACTCTACTACTGCCTGGGATTGCCCCGGTTTGGGGCACAGCAGCTGCATCCTTCAGGGGTTTAGAAGCACCCTTGTGTGCTAAATGTAGCAGCACCAGGCTCACCAGAGCCCAGCTTGACCATGGCATCATGTTGACGTTGGCAGAATGACCTTGGGGTTTTCCTCAGGAGATCAGAGCAAGGACTGATGTTGCCTTGGCACATTGGGGTCTTGGGGCAATAGGGATAGTGGTGCTCAAGAAAGTTGGGCTGGTCTGCAGCCATGGGACACTGATATCACCTTCGATGCCTTTGCCTCTGGCAAGTCACTTAATGGTGTGGTTTTCCCTCTGTGTAAAATGTGTAGAATAATCACTTCCTACCTTATAGAGGCAACAGGAGGCTTAATTAATTAATTAATTGTTTTGGAAGTAATTAAGTTTCTTATTTCACAGAGTTTTTAATTTTTTTTTTAAATAATTCTTTTTGGAAAGCGGTTGTGTTGCAGAGAGCCTCAAGTATCACCACAGGCCTGAGCTGATGGGTGCTTCCTGGGACCAGGCCACCTTTGAATCCTCCCCTGGGAGGGAAGGACAGAGTTGGGAACCCACCACTCCCATCAGATTTGCATGCTGAAATCACAACACCATGGCTGTCCTCCTGCATCAGGTTTAAAAACCCAGTGGTGGCCACTTTTTCCTGTTTGGAAAGGCCAAATCCTGCTAGTACTGGGCTCCTCTAACTCCTGGTCATCAGGGCCAGGGCACATGGATTGAGGTCCTTGCCCCACACAGTGCTGGGTACCTGGTCCCTCTGGTGTTCCCAAGCCATGGGACAGGTCCCTGGTTCCCCCTGGCAGCTCCGTGCTATGACCCCTTGCTGAGCTCATGGTGCTGGCAAAGATCCCCCCATGGTGAATGGGGACACAGGGGTCACCACGGGAGCAGCTCTGCTGGCAAAGGACAAGTTAATCTGCAAGAGATGATGTGTCTTTGGTTAACTTTTCCTAACACAGCCAAGAGGTCTTTCAAATTGCAATTAAGTCTATCAAGAAAGTCTCGATTCATTGAGAAGTGTTACACAGAGTATTTGAAACACATATTTTGAAGTTCGTTTGGTAACAGAGCACATATATTCAGACTGTCCTTAATTAACTGTTTCAAATGCAGAGTTCCTCTCAAATCCTCTTGTTCATCATTATTTTCAGAAGTGTTGCAGGAAACAAGCAGTGACGGATGAGAAACAGAGCACTATCTGCTGGCAGCAGACGTCTGACAAAGTGATAAGTATGGCTAATTCCCCTGGGCATTATTTGTACACAGTGCATAGATATGGGTGAATTATTGCTGTCCCTGATTGTCTAATGATTTTTTTTTTCCCCTCTCATATGATCTTTTTTTCTTACCTGGTATTTTTGACATCTGAGAAATTCGTATTGGCAGGTTGATCTATATTGTCTAATATAACATGGAGTGTAATCAATCACAAATCCTGCTGAGCCTTTTTTAGTAACTTCAGTTACAGTGAAATGGCAGAGGTCTATCCCAAGGCAACGAAGACTGCATGACTAATTTCCACTAAAAACTTGCCATATAGACCAGATCCATTAAAGCAAAAAATTAGTACCAAGCCCTTAAATTAATACTCAGCATTTACTACTGCAAGACCAGCCTAGCTCAGAGACTTAGGGAAGTTATGACATTTCTTTCTTTATATGATGTCCATTCAGAGAAAGTCATACTTGAATGGACCTTCATCAGCCCCGATTCACTCATGGGCACTTCAGAGATGGAGAACCTGCTGACCACAGCCAACTGGCTTGTAATGGGACAAGATTCATCTCTCAGACGTCAAGGACAGCATGGGGATTGTGCTCCCAGCTCAAGGACACCACAGGAAAGACCTTGGTGGACTGTGCTTTTGGGTGGGTCTGGTGTCCCAGAACAGGGGGTGCCAACAACATAGGACACATGCGAGGTGCTCGTGAAATGTTGTTTTGGGAGGAAAGGACCATGGTCTTCATGCAATCATCACTCTTTCAGCCTCTTCAGAGACACAGCTGCAGTTATGGGTTGCGAAAATAGTGCTGGAACAGGTATTTTCACCAGGAGCTGAAAAACATTTGAGGAGAAGCAGAAGACGTTTTGCCAGAGTAGGACTGAGCCTTACAATCCAAATGTTTCTGGAACAATTTTTAAAATTAAAACTCAAGCAAAGCTGACAGGGGAGGAAAATCACACACTTCAGGATGATACATGCTCTTGGAATAAAGAGGCTATGAACATTTCTTCTGTTGAAACAGAAGGTAGTCCAGAAGCTGGTGAAACTCAAGAATTAAGAGAGGAAATTCCATCAAATAAAGTCCCATTTAAGCACTGCACTTTGAAACGGGAGACTGGATCATGTGTGGGATAAGCATGCTGACGAACTGACCATGAAGCTTCAGAATGAGCATCAATGTCGTTCCATTTCAGAAAGTGGGACCTGCAAAAATGAAACAGCCTTGTAAGAATGAAGCCAAGAAGAGCCAGAAAGAAGGAGTGTAAGACTGATAAGAGGCAAAGAAGTTACTAAAAGTTGTTATTTCAGAGAGTAACAGTAAATCTCTACCCCAGGTCACAGCAGACTTTAGAAAGACCCCCATGCAAATCCGGCATGAGTTAGCAATAGCTCAAAGGAGACTACGAGGTGTTAGAAGGTGTCCTTCAAAAAGCTGGAAGTATGTCTACCACAGGAAAACAGGAAACAAAAATTCTGGCACTTTAAATCTAAAACCATAACAGGACAGGAAAAAAAAAAAAGATTTTGAGGAAAATATTGCTGAAGTTGCAAACATTGGTAATAAATCAGAGGTAGGAGCTTGCGGCGAGTTTGTAGGGCAATTGCTGCACAAGAAGAATTACACTGTCAAACTAAAGTTTCCTCTAGCCTACTACTGTGTCTCTAGCAACACTTATCAGATGTTTAGGAGTGCAGAGCAGAACAGTTAATGGCACTTTCTCAATACCCTTTTTCAGCGTTCAGATATTTGCAGCCTAGTAGCTTCCAGTAGACCTCACCAGGGACTTCAGAGGTTCATGACGCAAAAGGGGTATTTAGAGAAGATAGAGCCCCAGTGGAGAAACTAAGAGATTTTTTTCACATCTATATTCAGTGCAGAGAAGCCCGGAGAGCATCCTACACTTGTAATGTCTATTTTGCGAGGTTCGGCAGAAGGTAAGTCAGAAATTGAAGTTTCAGCAGGAGAGATGTAGAGTGGCTTGGTAAAGCAAATACAGCAGGTTTTGGGATGGGATGTTGTTCTCCTCTGAGCTGTAAAGTAACTCGGGCATGAAATTAGTGACTATTATCTATGCTGTGCCTTTGCACGAGGTTCTCGAGGGTGTCTGCGGGTTGACGACACCCGTAAGTCTGAGGTCTGTACTAAGCAAACCATTAGGTGTAATGATGAAGACAATTATCAGGGCATACGTGTTAAATCATTTTGGCTGGAAGAGAACGTCAAGATGACCGAGTCCAACTGTAAGCCTAAAGATCATAGAATGAAGAGTCAACTCCTGTTACATAAAGAGAAACCAAGCTTATAAATCCCTTAGAGCACTTTGAAGAACTTGTTAAGCATATGGAAAAAGGTAATCTGATAATGGATAGGTAACTTTTCTATGATGTCCCACCCTGAAAGCTTGTAGAGCAGCTAGAATGGTAGGACCCTTAACCAAATAATAACTACGTGAGGAAAAACCCTAGGACACAGAGCATAGGAACACGTTTGCATGAATCACCAGTGTAATCCCATATGTGTCTGTAGTAGGATCCATGCTGCTCAGTGTATTCATAAATAACCCACAAAGGAGCGTGGATAGTGAGATGACAAAGCTCAGTGATGCTATTGAATTATTCAGGGTAGTAAAAACGAAACCTGGCTGCTGAGATTTGCAGACGACTCTGCAGCCCTCAGTGACTGGAAAATAAAATTGAAGTTCAATGTTGCTAAATGCAAAGTGATGCACGCTCATGGACTCTGAGTTGTCTACTACTGTCGGGAAGGGGAATTTGGAGTTACAACAGACAATTCTGAGAAACTGTCAGCTCACTGCTTGGTTATGGGCAGAAAAGCAAATTGACTGCTGATGATTAGTATGAAGGAGTGAAGAACAAGCCAGGCATGTTATGTCACTGTGGGAATTAATACTATGCCTGCATTGTGACTTTCTGGCCGCCCTGTCCCTTCAAGAAAAACACACGAAAAGATGGAGAGGATTGTACAAGAGAAGAATGACTTCACACGAATTCCAGAAAAGTTCACAGAAAAAGATGGTGTGGAAACAGAGATGTATAATGTCAAAGGACGTACATACTTCCTGTTGCTTAGCTTATTGCCAACAGATGTGGTGGATTCTGAGAGTGGATGCGGTTTCAGAATGCAATGAAACAGGAGAAATCCATGAAGGCCATTGATATAGAGCTGCCACTTTCAACTCAGAAAACCCCCATGCTGGACATTCAGAGAACATCCTTGACGCAAATGGATTTGTACTTGTCGAATTTGTACTTATACCTGTCTCTAGAGGAACCATTGGGGCTAGAATATTGGGCTATGTGGTCTTTTGGGTTGATGCAGCTGCTTCTTTGTGCTCCTTTGCCTGCAGAAAAATCTCCAGACCAAATGACATCTCAAAAACCACCCCAGAAGATGCTCCGGACAGACACCTGGTGCAGCTCACGTCTTCCCAGGCTGTCTCTACACTCAGGCAAGCATCACAGTTACACTGCCCTATTTTAAGGTTATTTACCTAGAAATGAAGGCTAGAAATGCATTTTTAAAATGAAGGCTGGGGTTCTCATGCCTAATTCCAGGCCAGGGCTGTTTCACAGCTGGGGGCTGTCCAAGTGCTGAGGGTGACTGATTTTTATCCTCCCTCTGCAGGAGAGAACAGATGGGCAGGAGAGTCTGACTATCATTGCCCAGCTTGTATGAACAGCCCAAACAATGTCCATGTGCTGACTCCACTTGGGTCACCTGGGTGCTTTTGGAAACCTGAGCCCAGCTCCTTCCACCGAAAAGAAAGAATAGGATCCTGTCTCTCTGCCGGCAGAAATACATCCCCCACCACCACAACGCTCCTGCTCCTTACTGCATTTAAATCTCACCAACCTTCCTGCTCTACCTTAAACCGCCAGCTTTAGAGGTCCCCACTCATCAAACTCTTGTCAGGCAACAAGAGGGGGAACAAGGAGGGCTTAATTGATCAGCTTTGAAAGTAGCCTTGAGAACTTGATTCAGATATTGACTTCCAACGAGCTGGTTTAACTTCAGCTTCCAGAGCCAGCAATGGCTGAACATCAAAACTATTAACCTCTGGCCTTACCAGTTGGTGAGACATCACAGCAGCAGTAATTAGGAAGTCAATCGGAATCACATGTCTCACTTACACTGGCATGTCAATCAATAGTGCCAGTGACAGATTCATTAGGCCAGGCCTTGCAGCACAAGCTAGTAACAACCTCATAAAATACGCTTTTGAGGCAGGGCAAAGAAAAATCTGCTAGGAGGACTTGACTAGATGACAATATGTATTGATTAGGGCTCAAGCAATTTATGAAGTGCTACTTGCTCTGCAACCTTTCTGGCTCAGTGCTAAATTTTCCCAAGTAGTTGCTAAATAAAACAAAATATTACACTTTTTAAAGCCATTTTCTGACAGGGCATTTTTTATGTTAGTTACAGCTAACAAATAATCTAGCAAGGTAAAACTTCAATAGTTACTTAATGGTGAAAGGTACCTTTCATTCCTCTGACCATCAAGCTTTGAAAGAAGACATCCATCTGGGTGAGGAAAAAATCTGAAGCATGATTAGGAAACTCTCCTACCTTCCATAGACAAATTTCATTTTAACATGCCTTTCTTTTAGAGCATTTTAGTGGCCTTTCTTTTTGGTGGGTCACAAGAAAAGTGGATATTTCAGTTTTTAAAAGTAAATTAAAAGCTCAGTTTATGGAGTAGAACCAGATCTCTATTGCTTGTTGTAAATGCAGTGTTTTTTAAAAGACAGGAACACTGTAATCGAGGACTTGCAGAAATGCTGTTCTTTTACTTGGATCTTTTTGTCTTACTTTGTGTCCTGGTTTTGTTAAAAAACAAGTTTCTTTTTTAGTGAATTTGTCTGTCAGCTAAAGTCTTCATATTAGCTGTGTTTTCCTGGAGAACCAGATACGTGTTTTGGTAAACATAGCAATGGAATGCGAAGTTATTGATAAGCGTGTATGGACATCTTGTGAGAGGGGCAACGAGAAATAGGTGACCAAGAAACTGACCAACGGTGTATAACATTCCATTCATGTGAATGCTTCATGTAAAAGTGGGAGATCATGAGGATCATGAGGAATAGTTTTGCACAGGGAAACACTTAAGCATCCTCGTCACTTGTAATCAGGTGTTAAAGCCAGAGCACAAATGCTTGCTTGGGTCAGAGCTTAACCATACCTGGTCATAGAGGAGGTTTGTTCATTTTTTCCAAATATCTTCAGCTCTGAAGTAGCAAAAGGATAATTCTCAGCATGGAAAAGCTAAATGCACTAGCACCATGTCCAGAGAAGGCCCTAGTCTCTTATTTTCATATCAGATTAATAAAACCACTGTGAAGGAGCCACTGTGAAGCAAAGACCTAATATTTTGGAAGGACACTGACTGAGAGTTTGATTATTTGTTAATAACAAGACTTTCCTGGTTAATTAATTTGGGAGTGTTATTAATGTTAACAGTGCAGCTGGGCCAATAATTTACAATGATTAATTTCCTTGCCAAATTCAGATCTTTTCTGCTCTTGAATTGTCCAAGAACAGATTGTAGTTTTCTCAAATTGGTTCATTATTTTAAATTGTTTGCCAGATAACTCCGGGTTTGGGTCTGGTTCACAACCAGTTCAATGGCGTATATTACATGTGAAAGCTGAACTGCAATGTGGGTCAGGTAGGTCACACCAGGAGTTTGGCTCTCCAGTTTTGGGGAAAAAACATTTTAACTTACTTTATTGCCAAATGTCTGTGAATAACACATTAAATTGCCCTTTCTCCAATTGCCTCCAGCAGTCCTGCCAGTAAACTCCTTGTTCCACCAAACAACCCTGCCTGTAAATTAAAATTCAGTAGAATAACCAAGAAAAAGGGCCATAAACAGAGTCTAAGTAGAAACAACTCAATTTTAAATTCAGAATGAACATACATGGCCATTTTTTTCCCATTACTTTTCATTCTGTACCAATTAATTCCTAAAAACTGTGATCATCTTTCCTAGAATAATCCCAGGTGGTTCAATAAAATCCAGTGGAAAGGGAAGAGTGAACTGGGTATGAGTTGTTGAGCACTGAGAATCCTTAAAATTATTTCTAACATGGAAAGTTTTGGAAAGAAGTGGTATACGTTCCATGTACAGGCTGGAAGAAAGTCACTTTGCATATGATTTCCTCTAATAGCAACGTGTTTCACATAGTGAAGTGAAAGCTTTAATGAAGAAATAATAAGTGCTTATATTGGCGAAGAATTAAACCAGCTGTGTTTTTTGTGAGGAGCAATAAAATGAGTTTGTTTCCTCCACTTTCTTCACTTTTTGAAAGCTTTTTGAAAGGCCCTTTGGTTTTATCCCTTGGTAAAGTTATTTTCAAGGGTGTAATGAGAGGACCAAGTCCAGCTTATTACAAACTTTGCTCATGAAGGGATGCAATTGCTTTCCCTTCCCTGCAGCCTCCTCAAGAAGCCCTGGATGAAGCCAATGGAAGCCCTTGGCTAACCCCACGGTGCATCCAGTCCCCCTTTGACACAAGCCCTTGTGACACTCGCCCAAGCCTGAGGTGGCAACAAGAGGTGGATGTGAAGGTGGTCACCCTTTCTCCCAAACCACAGGACTCTTGCTTGTAGCCAAAGTGATCCCACGTTTGCCACAGCTCAGAGCTGCTGGTATGGACAAACTCTGCTGGTCACTGCCGTTTTAATTGTGTGGTCTGAGTGGCCCAACCGGGTAGTGCCAGACAATGTGCTTTTTCCAAGTTTTCCCATACTTCAGCTACCACTTTGCAGAGCTGATTTACCCTGGTTTTCTCAACTCCTAGAGCTGGAAGAGGCAACTATTACATTAATATCACATTTAAAACCTAATCAGTGCAGCATTCGGTTGAAATCTCTAAATCAACACAACAGGTCATGAAATCAAATTATGAGACTGATATTAGAAGGAACAGCTTTTTGCAGTCATGTCTCAGCAGATTTAATGGGGAAAGCTTTGCTGTCCTGTTGGTATACTGCACTGGCACAGCTGAGGTAGGACCACGTGTCCATATGACTTTGTCCCAGATGGTTACATTTTAAGACAGTAGAACAAGAAGGAAATACATTGTGTATGTTCATACGTACACCAGATGTATAGCATGCATATTTTTGTTAAAAAAAAGATTAATCCCATTTTTTTTCAGAAAAGATGACATCAGTGTTTACAGCTACAGTTTGATTTTGGGCATGCTGCTGGTTTGCATATTCACAGAATCACAGAATGTCAGGGGTTGGAAGGGCCCTGGAAAGCTCATCCAGTGCAATCCCCCCATGGAGCAGGAACACCCAGATGAGGTTACACAGGAAGGTGTCCAGGCGGGTTGGAATGTCTGCAGAGAAGGAGACTCCACAACCTCCCTGGGCAGCCTGGGCCAGGCTCTGACACCCTCACCATGAAGAAGTTTCTTCTCAAGTTTAAGTGGAACCTCTATGTTCCAGCTTAAACCCATTACCCCTTGTCCTACCATTGGTTGTCACCGAGAAGAACCTGGCTCCATCCTCCTGACACTCACCCTTTATATATCTGTAAACATTAATAAGGTCACCCCTCAGTCTCCTCTTCTCCAAACTAAAGAGCCCCAGCTCCCTCAGCCTTTCCTCACATGGGAGATGCTCCACTCCCTTCAGCATCTTGGTGGCTGCGCTGGACTCTCTCCAGCAGTTCCCTGTCCTGCTGGAACTGAGGGGCCACAGCTGGACACAAGATTCCAGGTGTGGTCTCCCCAGGGCAGAGCAGAGGGGCAGGAGAACCTCTCTGACCTACTGACCACCCCCTTCTAACCCACCCCAGGTCCCATTGGCTTCCTGGCCACAAGGGCCCAGTGCTGGCTCATGGTCACCCTGCTGTCCCCAGGACCCCCAGGTCCCTTTCCCCTACACTGCTCTCTAATAGGTCATTCCCCAACTTATACTGGAGCCTGGGGTTGTTCCTGCCCAGATTCAAGACTCTACACTTGCCCTTGTTCTATTTCATTCCATTTTCCCGCCCAGCTCTCCAGCCTGTCCAGGTCTCTGATGGCAGCACAGCCTCTGGCGTGTCAGCCACTCCTCCCAGCTTGGTGTCATCAGCAAACTTGCTGACAGTCACTCTATTCCCTCGGCCAAATCATTGATGAATATATTGAACAATCCCGGCCCCAGCACTGCCCCTGAGGCCCTGCACTAGATCCAGGCCTCAACTGGAGTCTGCCAATTGACCATGACTCTCTGGCTTCTTCCCTTCAGCCAGTTCACACTCCACCTCACTACCCGATCATCCAGATCACAATCCCTCAGTTTATGGAGAACCAATCCATATAAAAATTGCTTAATGTGCATGGTCTTGAGTGATAGTCTAGCATCCGAATAATAAATATGACATCCATGTGAGCCATCAAATAAATAAATAAATACTCTGAAAGTTTATTTGTTATGCCCATAGAGCTATGGAGCATTGTGGTTTCTTCTTGGTGTACGTGCAAAGTTTGAAGCTTCATATTTGCAAACTCTCCACCCCAGAAATACCTTATTTCATCACACAAATGGCCCATTTTACTACCTTACCATAATACTGCAAAGAGGTCCTAATAATAAAGGGCTCAGTAATGCAGCCACCAATTTAGGCAGCAGAAACTTGAGCAGAAAAGTCCTGCAGAAGGTGACCTTCCAGCTGGCACTGGTGTGCTTGGGCCAGAAGGAAGAGAAATTCCCTTCAACCATTCCTGCTTGATAAAAAAAGCCCAAGTTTTTGGTCTTTTTAAGACTTGCAGGTCCATAGACAGAGCTCTGTCTCTTGCTGTGACTCTGTAAGGCATGGGGCAGATGGACCTTTGAGAAGAATGAACTCCATCATGGTGCCAGCCAGCCAGGTGGTGGTTTCCATCTCTATATCTGCCACTCAGCTTTACTTTGTACTCTTTAACTATGAGTAAAGTTAGATTTGAAGCTCCTCAAGAGTGAGGTCATGCTCTGGCTCCAACTATCTCATCCAGTTAGGCTTCAAGCCTAATGATCTTCAACAGAAGAGTTTCCAAAAGAAATGCAGGAAAATGCAAAATTTGCTAACAGAGGAAGAAGGTTTTAAGGCTGAGGCATCATTTCCATGTCAGGAGGAGGACATGGTGAAAATCCCCTTATCTAGGTTTCCCTTGGGTTTTGTGTCACTGCTTTGTTTTTCACCTGTGGAGATGGGTCCAGGTGCACTGTCACCAGGGTCCTGGGCTCTGCAGGGACAGGTAACAAAGCACAAAGAGCCCGGCACTGTAATTGTTTTCTCCTGTGAACAACAGAACGAGTAGGAAAACCCTACATTTTGGGTCACTGCCATAGTCAGTACCAGATTTATCAGTATTCTCCAGCAAAAATTTTACAAGGATCTTAATTTTGGCTTAATCTGCTGAAGGTTATTTAACAATGAACCTGTTCTTCTTGGGGCAACCTCTTTAGCCCTTTTCTGGGTTTTCTTGACAAACTCAATGCCTTTACCACTTCTGGGCTCATGCAGACACCAACAGTGCATTAAGTATGGAAACTTCTCCACAGACAATAATTTTAGGGACAACAGGAGTAATTTTTGTCCGTGCAGAGAGATTTCTAGTGATCTGCCTAAAGACGAGTGGCAGAAACATCGTCACTGAAAACCGGAGTAAAGCAATGCCACATTATAAACCAATAGCCATGTGGTTTCACCTCCTGTTGCAACTATTTTTATCACCACTTTATGCTTCATTGACCAATGGATTTTTTTTCAGCGTTGCACTTTTTATATATATTATCCATACACGCACATGCACGACTATTATTTTTATCTTCATCATTACACAGTGCTGTTTTTTGTGCCATTTAGACATGAACCTCATTTGAACCCTAAAGCCCCATTTGTGACACACAAAAATACTGTCATTTACATTCTGTGCCAAAGTATTATATAAAAGGCATCAAACAGGAGGAGAGGCAGGAAGCTGGGAGTAAAGATATACAGTCAGCAAAGTATATAACTTCTGGCATATTACTGCTTAATCCTAACATAATTATTCTCATCCTTTTATTTGATTAACTTCTAATGGTTCCTCTTGGTGTTAAAGGTCCCAGTCTGATCATTTGATTTTAGTGTCTGCTATAATTACCGATAATGTTCTTTGCAAGACAATTTAATGATAACCGCATAATGGCCTATATGAAGAAAGCTGCAGGGTTTCAATGCTTTTGAGTAATATAAAATACATTAGACTAACACAAGCTATCAACATGACAGGGAATGTTTGATTTACACCAAGGACTATGTTATAGAGTGGTGGATTTTTTTTTTTTTTTTGCCCTTCTTCCTTTTTTTTTTATTTCTTTGCAACCGTTTACAATAAATGACAGAACAGTTGGACAATCTGCAACTTGCTGAGAGCAATAAAATGTAGCACAAAGTTAGAAGTGACATAGAGCCAGAGCTGCACCAAAGCATCCTACGAGATTGGTGTCCTGCCCACACTGGAAGATGTCACTGGTAGAGACCCCTCATGTCTTCTAAAACCAAACTTAGGCAAAGTTTCCAACCTCCCTTGTCTTTTCTAAGTAGATGAGAGGTTTGTTTTTCCAGGCAGCTTTTTCATTGTATTTAAAATTGCTGAATGACAATAAAAACTCGCCCTGATATTTATTGACAGGTCTTTACCTCCATTTCCCAAATCTGACGTAAAAAGAAATTTTATTTCAGCCCAGGCAGACTGCCATTCACATTTGTGTTTTGCTTCACACCATTGTATTTTCACAGCTAAATATTGCACTGAGCTAACTGGTTCAAGCTTAGCAAACACTCTTTTGCTCGAAATTAAGCAATCGCTCATTGTTCTGGCAAAATGCAGCATAATTTATGGTGTGCATGTAGGAGAGAAAATTTCCTGTCAAAAAAAGGTTAGCAGTGGACATATTACATTTGCTGTTCTTTTTTTATGCCAGGATAATGGCATTTGGACAAAAGTAGGCCCGTCCTGTTTATAGTGCTTTATGCCCCATTAGTATTATTGCAAGTCTCTGGACTCACATGTTAAAGCACTTAATCAAAGGCAATGGGTTGAAAATCATGTCCCAGCACTTCTCATATTTGATTCGTTCCTCCCAGATAGAAAGAAGTAAAAAACACATTACTAACATCAAAACAGCACATGCATTATCTGCTAAGCAGTTGAGAAGCTATCATTGGGTTTTATCCCTTTGGGTACTAGGATGGACAGGAATTTTCCCCACTCATCCATTCAGAGATCTGAGACCACTATTTTTCATTTTTCACCCTTTGACAGACAATCCTTTAATTTTCCATAGATCTCTATTTTAAAGACACCTTCATGTCACTTATTTTAATTGCAAGCTGCAGGCATCAAGCCTAAAAGAAAAAAAAAAAAGCTTTAGAAAGACAATATTTGAAGTAGTGGTATTTTATGAAGATCCTCCAAGGATTTTCTCTGAGACAAATCTAATAATGGAGAGGAACGTATCTTAATGGGAGAATTAATTTATACATTTAATTACTTGGGATCCACTCCACTTCTCGATGATGCTTTTCGATTCTCTGTGAGAGCCCTGGCTCTTCAGCCCCGATAGGGATCAAAGGAATGGGGTAGCTGGGACAATTCCCATCCAGGGGACAACATTGACATTTACAACATTGCCCCAGGTTTGGGTGCATCCGGTTGCAGCTCAGAGAGGTGCTGGTGGGTTTTTTCCCTCCCTTTCTCCAAAGATGAGTGTGATGTTAAACCCATGTGCGGTGAATTTACAACCTGCAGCCGCATCACGCAGCCTGAGCACAAAGGAGGGCAATAAAGCAATGCAGGGAGGAGGCAGACAAATGCGATCGGTTGAGCATGATGGGATGGATGCCTACATGCTGCAGGCAGAAATCCTCTTCCAGATTCCAGTGATCTGGGAGGCCATGGCAATTATGACATCATTTCTACTATTCTTGAAGTATTAATTCGATTTTATTTAGGCGCTGCTTGGCCAAAAGGACTGAAACCTGCTCAGATGCCCTGCAGAAGTGGGGTGAACTCTGGGTTTGTTGGGGCTGTAACTTTTGACTTCAGTAGCAGTGATCATGGTTTGCAGTGGTAAAAATTTACACCATACCCAGGGACAAGTAGAACGATAACATCCAAAATAATCCACAAAAGCTATGGGTACTCCCTGGCTCGTTAACTGACACAGAACAACTTTTAAGTTCAAGGGCCAAAATAACTTGGTAACTCCTACTTCTTTCTGCACTTTCTTTCCCGGAAAGCCCCAGCTCCACAGTTGATTTTGTGGAGTAATTTCTTCCACAAAGAGAAAAAATCCTTGAGGAGGAGCTTTGCTTTCCAAAGCGTTGTGTTTCTTGTACAGCTTCAAGGGCATTTTGTTTTTTAAATACAATACAAATGACTAGAGCTCATCAGTGAAAGCTGTTGGTTTGATTTGTATAGGGCCATCATTCTGTCTTTGTTTTCCCTTGTGAGATGAATAAAAATGAACATATGAAAATTTGGCCCTTCCATTTTCTTCCTAAGTGAACTCTTTTATGGTTGACTCTTTAGTGCTGCAGACTCCAGGATCTTGTTCCGTAACACTGAAAATAAAAGCTCACAGAGGAAACTTGATACTTTATTTAGGATATTTGACAGTTACAATTTTTTTGCTTCTTTCTGTCAATACCTAAAGGAATGCAATGATCCCATGAACAGATAAAAGAATAATAATTTAATAATTTAAGATTTAAATCTCCCCATCCTGTTTTCACTTTGTGAGCAGATGGAGAACCTGGACCACACGTCTGAGCATGTGGAGGGAGTTTTCCAGCAAAACGGGGAGTCCCTGACTTCAGATTCGAGATGATTTCAACATTTTCCCTTGTTATCTTGCGGCAGAAACTTCTGCGCACAGAACCTGTGGTCTGTACGTGGGGCACTGTCTGGACAAGGACCATTAACTATTTATTCTGATCTGTGTGTGCTAAGCTCATCCTTTGGTTGACACCAGAATTTCCTTTGAAGTCCCTCCATTTCTGAAATCCCTGTGATGTTGACAGTCTTCCCTGCCCTGCTCTGGACAGCCCCAATTTTGGGCCAGTTGGCAAACAAATGAAAGCTGCATTTAAAGCAAAGGCTCAATCATTTGTGCATGCAGGGCAGCCACATCCTTATGTTTGCTCTTTATTCTCTCTCCCCTTCTAACAGAGCCTAATGTCTTATTTACTTTTTTGACCTCTGCTGCACATTGAGCTGTCGGTTGCAATGCCTAAATCTTGTCCCTATGAGTTACAACTAATTCAAACCCCATCAGCATGTACAAGTAGTTTAAATTGTTTTCCTTCCAGTGTGCTTTACGTACACACTATCTATGTTTCTCAACTGCCAGTGAATTGTGAAATTATAATTTGGTAGGGCCTTCCAGCAATCCTCTTTCATCTTTACAAGCCTTAGCTCCAAGTGGTCAGCACAGGAATCCAAGAAGAAGAAGGAAGAGCTTATTGATCATAGAACTGTAGAATCATAGAATCGCAGAAACACAGAATCAGAGAATGGTTTGGGTTGGAGGGACCTTCCCAGCTCCCCCAGTGCCCCCCCTGCCATGAGCAGGGACATCTTCACCAGCTCAGGTTGCTCAGAGCCCCGTCCAGCCTGGCCTGGGATGTCTCCAGGTGGATGTTCATCCACCACCTCTCTGCCCAACCTGGGACAGGCTCTCACCACCCTCAGGGACAACAATTCCTTCCTCATGTCCACCCTGAATCTCCCTCCTTTAACTAAAAAACATCACTGCATGTCCTATCACAACAGGCCCTGCTCAAAAGTCTGTCCCCATCCTTTTTACAGGCCCCTTTTAAGTCCAGAAAGGTGCAATAAGGTCTCCCCAAGCTTCTCTTCTCCAGCTGAACACCCCAACTCTCTCAGCCTGTCCTCCCAGCAGAGCTGTTCCAGCCTCGGGTCATTCCTGTGGCTCCTCTGGCCCCTCTCCAGCAGGTCCATGTGTGTCCTGTGCTGAGGACCCAGAGCTGGATGCAATACTCAGGTTACATATGCAGTTGATGACAACAAAGAGGATTTTTCTCCTTTTAACAGTGCTCTGACACAGCTTTCTGGCATGGCCAGGATCTGGTGATTTAATCTCTTTGTAGTTCAATATCCCAGCTCAGTGAGGGCTGACTTCGTTTCATCTCTGGTTATTTAATTATGAGCTGGTTGGAGCAATAGCTGATGCCAGAACAATGTGTGTATCTCAGAGTTCAGCACACACAGTTGTAAATTTATTGTCAGCTGTGTCAGTCCAAGTTTGATGCACTTCAGGAATGTCATTAAGGCTGCTTGGAAAACAAAGGATTGTCTTTGTACTTCTGTTGATGCTTTTGCACCTCTCTGTTCTCCCCAGAAATGCCTTTTATTTTCCGTTCAATCTTTGCAGTGTGGTGGGTCTTGAAACTCGTTCATGGTTCAGGTTTGCTCTGGATCCAGCAGTCAGAGCTCCTACTGCAAGGAGATTGACGTAGTGGGCGATTCAACTCCTTGAAGAGGATATCTAAGATGAAGGGAGGAACAGCTCTCCAAGGAGATGTCTCTTCACTGGCTGGAGAAGACATCTAAATAACCATGTTTTTCTGACATAGAGGTGGCTATCCCAAGCCAAGGATTCCCCTGTTTCTTAGGATCACCTTCCTAAAATTTTTTTTTATTCAATATGTCTCTGTAAATGTCCCTTACACTTTCTGAGGTTTCTTATCTGGAGTTAACTTCAAGACAGATGTTGAGAAATCAGAAGGTCCCCAAGATGGTCAGCCCAAGACACATGGCTGCAAGGAAGGCTTGAGCAAATGTTCTTGTTTGGTCCAGCAAAGGGGAATTTAAAAGCAAAGTAAACCTGGAGATTATGGCTACTTGAAAAGTTATTACAGAAGGTTGTCCTTAGTGATGAATGGTGCAACAATTTGCAATTGGGGAGGTTTTGAATTGGGCAGAAGGAAAAAAAATGTTTCCTAGGAAAATGGTGACACCTTGGGGAGTAGCGTCCAAACTGTTGGATGAATCCTACTTAGACACGTCTCTGACAAGCTGAGCTGGTCTCAAAGCATCCTCACACTCCTGATGCCTCAGATGAGGAAATCCAGGTTTCTCCTCTCCCATGGTGACAAAGCACCCTCTGGAGAGACAGAAACAACTGAGCAACCCTCTGCACAGCCTGGATAGTTATTCAGACGTGAGATCATTAAGAGATTCCCTACACATATCCTAATTAAAAACTCTGCAATGCAAATAGCAAGATAAAGGGATTTCTGACAATAAGCAGGATGAAGTGCCACTCGAGCACTAATTAAATATGATGGCAGCTAATCAACATGGAGTGTCTTGCAACACTTTGGTAATGATGGTGGTGGATTGACCTTGAAAGCTCTGGGAAATGTTTTTCAGGATTCCCTTTAAATGTATCAATAAAGTTTTTGAAAGTAGGCAGCACTCAATAAAAATGATTTTTTTTTTTCTTTATAGGATTCATAGCAGGGTTCATCAGACCTTCAGGTCCCAGGTGTATTTGAAGGCTCAGCACCATCCAGAAAAATGGCCTCTTTGTTCATCCTGGGAAGATGACTCCTGGTTTACCTCTTTTGCACTTCACTCATCCTGAAAGGTGAATGATTTGCTGGATGTACATTAAAAGCTGATCTTCAAAAAGCTCCAGTGCTGTCCAAAAGGGAAACTGGACATCAAGACAGTCCCAGTACCTGCAGGACAGCACAGAGATGAGGTTTCATGGTGAATCCCTTGTTGCAAAACCATGTTTAAAGCGGTCTTCCTCTAATGGGCAATCGGGGTGACTGCACGGTGGGAATTTGGCATGAAACTCCCTTGATTTACAAATACAAAAAGAGATAAAACATTTGAGTGCTCGCGTTAAAAACTGTACGGAGTAACTGACGGTGCCAGTATTTATATTGCAGCTTCATCAATCAATAACTTTAACAATAGGTAATTAATCAATACCTTTAACAACCCTGGGAGAGGATGACATCTCTGGTAAATCTGAATGCTACACTGTTGATCCTTGCCTTAAATACTCATCCCTCTGTCACAGATGAAATATTTGGCCAAATTCTGGAAGGTGCTGAGAATCTGTAGTTTTCAGGAGGTGACTGTGCCCTCTGAAATCTCTGTTATCCTGCTAGTAAATACATGTGTGTGTTTTTCATATGGACAAATACAATGCAAACAGATTTTGTGACGGTGACAACCTCTTCCCAGCCCTGCCCTGCTGAGCATCCCCATGGCACCAGAGTTCAAAGAGACCATCTCTGATGAGCAGAGTGGCCTTCTTGGTCCTAACTCCATATTCCAGGCACTTACCAAAGAGAATCTATATTAAGTTTATTTCACAAATAGATCTGTAGATGTTTCCCTGCTGGAATCTGACAATTTCAACATCTTTAAGGAGGAAGGGCAGTCACCCCCAGGCTGTTCTCAGCACTGCTCATAGCTTGTTGCTAATTCAGAAAACAACCCACAGCATCAACTGGCAACAGCATCCCTGATTAATCCAAGTTCTCTATCAAGACGCTCTGTACTGTGCGAAAATCTTACTGAACAGTCTTGTACACAACATAAGCCCATTAAAATGATGGTCTGATTCTCTAAAGGTTTGGCTATATGGCTTCCCATAAAAAGTTTCATAAACCACCCACAATCAGCCGCCTTAATCCTCAATTCCTAAAAGCATATTGTGCACGGAGTGACAAGCTGAAAAATGAGAGGGGTTCTCTGGGCACAGCACCAGAACTCGACTGCTAATTGTGGAAATAAATAACAACGGCTCCTAGAGGCCCAGTGGTTGGGTTGTTTGGTTGTTTGTTTGTTTATCCTCCCTACCAGCAAGATTTCTCCATGGGTGGAATATGGAAGTATAAAATGAAGCAAACAAACAAACCCACCCTCTACTGCATAAGTTTGATTAAACGCAATATGTCGTGTGTGGTTTTTCTTTTTTTTTTTTTCTTTTTTCTCTGCGAGGGTCATCAGGAAATGGAAAAATCAGACTGTTTTGAAATATAAATTCTCTCTTCAATGGCCATGCAAGTGCGGCCAGTGGCTTGGTTTCTCTGCTAAGTATGACACTCAAGGGTGACAGAGCATCGCAAATGATGCATAGCGGACAAGGAGACGTTGTGCAATTCAAGTCGACATAAAATCTTTCTCCAGTCATTTCCTAGACCCTGTTTTAGCTCCAGATAGCTCTTGAATGGTCATCCTGATGAAGCCCACTGGTGCTCTGATACTTATCTTCCTTGGGTTTGCCAAGTCTTCAGGCTGTGTTTTATCTGCAGCCTCGCAACATAGACCTGTTGGAGAGGGGCCAGTGGAGCCACAGGAATGACCCGAGGCTGGAACAGCTCTGCTGGGGGACAGGCTGAGAGAGTTGGGGTGTTCAGCTGGAGAAGAGAAGCTCCGGGGAGACCTTATTGCACCTTTCTGGACTTAAAAGGGGCCTGTGAGAAAGATGGGGACAGATTTTTGAGCAGGGCCTGTTGCGATAGGACAAGGGGTGATGATTTTCAGTTAAAGGAGGGAGATTCAGGCTGGACATGAGGAAGGAATTGTTGTCCCTGAGGGTGGTGAGAGCCTGTCTCAGGTTGGGCAGAGAGGTGGTGGCTGAACCATCCCTGGAGACATCCCAGGCCAGGCTGGACGGGGCTCTGAGCAACCTGAGCTGGTGAAGATGTCCCTGCTCATGGCAGGGGTGGCACTGGGGGAGCTTTGATGGTCCCTTCCAACCCAAACTGTTCTATGATTCTATGACCCCAGTCCATATCTTTCCACTCTGTTGGGAAAATGGGAGCTGGACATAAAAATCTTATCTGTCAAGCTCCACTGTTAGGATTATCTATTTTCATGGATTAATTGGGATCTATATAAAAGTCTACATAGGTCTGAACATAGCTTAAAATTGTGTCTCACACTGAGCAAATATATGTATATCCCCCCACTTCGATGGCATCAGCAGGGAGTGTACAGAGTGTGGTGGATACACTCGACCTTCCCACAGCCAAACCAGCAGCAGATTGTCCAGGCTCCAGAGGAGTCCCAATTGCCATCAGATCACCTTCTGTTTTGATCTACCAGTGTTTAACTGGATAAGGGCTGCTGGGAAGTGTGCAGCAGACCAGGGGGTGGCATGTAAAGCTGATGTTTTCTGAAGCCTTTCTGCTGGCGCGTGTAAATGGGTGGAACTGGAGACGTGGAACATTCCAGCTACTTATTCTCTGAAGATGAGAAGCAACATCTGCTGCAACTAATCTTGATAGATCTCCTCACCTTGCACAGACCTGCAGGCTGGTAGTATGGGGAGAGTCTCAAGGCAAAAGTACAAATGCATCCTCATGACCTGTGCAGTGGTAATATAGCTGAAAGTAAAAACTCTGGCGGATGGCATCTGTTTTACTACTGGCTACAAACTGCCATCTCAAAGACCATATCTGAGAAGGGAATGCTTTAATTTTGTATGTCAGTGGTTCACACTGTTAATAAAAGCCAACTTGCCCAGCAGCAAAAACTGGCTAACAAGTAGTGTATACCTCGGAAAAGAACAATTGTTTTCCACACACCAAATTAACTGAAATGTTTGTTAATGTTAGTGGGATCAGTCATCATATTTTGACCTTTTTTTTTGCTTCCATCTTATATGAATAAACAGAGGGTCTGACATTACAGAACACGCAGAGAGATCTTGGTGAGACCCAGTTTGCAGTTACTTATAACCTTGTTAGATATTGACTTTTGAAGTGGCAATTTCTGGAAGATATGCCCAAGGCTTATCTGGCAGGGTAAAGAGATCCAGTCAGTGCTGTATTTTCTCTCTGCCAGTGGGCAATAAGAGATGCTTAGGGAAGAAGTCCAAAAGAGGAGATCTAGAGAGTGTTCCTTCCTTTGGCATCCCCTCCAAGCTTGTGGCAAGGAGCTGTCAAGGGACTGCTCCAGTTGAGAGTGCATCTGGGCTACTGATACAGTAACCGCTGTTCCTCTGTTAATTTATTTACTCTCTTTTTAAACCCATTTGTTAATTTTTAGCCTCTAAAATATCCTGGGGCAACAAGTTCAGAAATTTAATTAAGTTCTTTGTGAAAACTGTTTACTTAAACTAATAATTAGGCAGCTGTACAGAGCTATGACAACTAAGGACAACAAAATTTTCAGAATAATATAATAAATAGCTCTCAAACATTCCACTGTAGCTTTTGAAGCTTTCTCTATCCATGAGAAACAAACTGTGAAAGTTGTGACCATGGTCACAACATACCCAGGTGGCATTGGAAATTAGCAAAACTTTACCATTAAAAAGAGCAGCCTAATTCCTACAACAAACTTTGAGTTACCAGGTTTCACTAGAAAAGTTAAATAGTTTTAAAAAATATCAAACTGCTCATTTTTTCCATTTAAGCACATCCTTTGTAGAGTCCAAACATCAGGGTAAAGCAGATCCTGGGAACTGTATGTCATTTCCATCTCAGTTCCAAGTACTAGAACCTTGTTCTGCATGGAAGAGAATATCATGAATAGGCTGGGTTACATTAGTGAGTGGGTCCCATCTGTCCTCTGCTACAACTCAATTTGATTTCATTCATTCTCTCTTGTCTCTTTCACTTTGGAGCAGATTTTTGAGAATCTCACAACAGGCACCAGGGCAAATGCTTAGTATTCAAAATTGCTATTAAGAAACCACAGAGATATCTTGCAAACAATAGGACTGGCCACTTTCTCCAGGTATCATTTCATCAGGCTCTTTAGAACCCCAAAATAGAAGGCAAAGACATTTCAAACAGCTATTTAGTGAGGTTAAAATATCTGTACAGCTTGCATCTGGCCAGTGTCAATGGGATTGTAAGGGCTTCTTTGAGCTTTTACTTGTTCTTTTCTTGCAACAATGGTAAGAGGGTATAGATATAGAGGGAGCTATTTTGCCTTTGTTTAAATTTTAAATAGGCCATAGAAATGCTGCTCTGTAGAATTTGATTAAAATTGAACTGAATAAAAAGCTCCTTCCATTTTTACTCATGTAGACTGGCATTTTACTCATGTAGACTGTACAATAGAGGTATCATTTATGTAATACGCTATCTGTAATATGCATATTCACAAATGTCAATTAAAAATCAGCTTTTCAGTGGCATGGTTTTAAAGTTCCAACATCAGCCCCACTTTTTATAGTGATATGAAGTAACTCGAACTCCAATTCCCTGTACATTACCACCAACAACGCAGAAAGTCAATTCTTAATGTGAAAAACACAAATTGCAAAGATCGAGGATGAAGTCATTCTCCTACTGAAATCCCTGGCAAAATCCCCATGGGTTTCAAGGAAGTCAATATTTCCCTATAAATGCAACACTTCTGTACTTGCAGTCCAGGCTGCTCAGTGGTTTTGCCCAAGCCAGGGAATGAACACTACGTTGGTTAGGTGTTCTTCATCACTGCTGCAAGGAGGTGCACAGTGTAATTCACGCCTATGAGGTCCATGAATCTCAGGGCAGCTTCTTCCCTGATGTTGAAACCTGCCCCAGGACCGCTCCATCTGCAGCCTCACTCCAGGCTCACCCCATACCACCTCTTGGAGCTCTCTGAACACCTCAAGGACTTCTGTCTTGCCCACATACACTTGTACAATGGCCTAGCATTACCCCACTACACTTCTGACACCTAATCGAGGAGCTCCAGCTAGAAGCTGAGTCCAACCATGGTCCCTCACCTCGCAATGGAAAAAGATGGGACTATGACTTGAGTTTCTCCAGCCCAACCGAAGTCTGAGACACCTTCAGAGAAACCTGTGCACTTGCTGAGAACAAAGATAGTCTGCTCTCCAACTAATTCCTGGACACCACAAAGGGTAAAGACAAGTGGACCAAAGTCTTCAGCTCTTGCACACCTCCAGCAGGAATGAGCACAGCCCTCAGTTTCCTCCAGTTTCATGTTATCTCAGCTGGAGAATCCCTCATATCTGTTGTTTCCAGTTGTCTGAAGATTCAAGTTGTGCTTGACTCACCATTTCAGTTTCTGTTTCCATCAACTCAGCAAAGCAACTAGAAGAGATTGCGTGGAACAAGATAATAGTTTTGTTGAGATGGTCCATGACACGTGTGGTAACTTAGGGGCTACATCATTCCCTGCCAGGGTTTGGGGTTATTTTATTTATGTCTGGATTTCACCCTGTGAGATGTGGTTGTGCACTACAGGGAAGAAAAGATGAGTTTGTCCTTTCACCAGTTCTCTGGCTGGACTTTGTTCCCTGTGAAGTTTGCTACTCCTTATTGCTGTTAATGGGAGGTTGCTTCTAGTGATCTACTTGGTTTCTTGCTCTAAAATATAACGAACACAAAACTCTAAAAAACACAGAGGTGAAAAACCCAGCTGCCATGGCTACTAGGTGTGAATGCAGGTACTACAACGCAAAAAGGATTGGAAAACACTAATGACAAAAGAATGGTGACTGTGTTCATGTGTAGTACATGATACCTAGGAAATGTGATTTGTTTTCCATATTTGTTCCTCTATTGAAAAGCTACCCACAGACCTGAGAGAAAGAAGGCACAACTAGCTGAAAAATGATGTGAAACCAAGTTGGATACTGTCCCGTTATTGCTCAGAAACCCATGGGGTGGCACACATCTGACTGGATGTCACTGACTCATTAGCCCCAGTCAAAACCACATTCCAAGTTTCGACTACCCACAGATATCCATGGTGTATACTTAATTTTAAAACAATTGAAACAGCTGGTTGGGAAGTTGAACAGCAGTAGAGGGCATAGAAACTGCGAGATCGTTATTTACTTTTTTAAGAAACTCTCGGTCCTGTCAGAGACATGTTCTGCCTGCAGCAGCCTGGGCTGTTGTGATAAAAAATAGAACATATGGGAAGCCAATATTTTATGGTTTAACAGCTTTTCCCTGTGGATGAGGCCACATCCTCCACAGTCCAGGAATAATAAACACCCGGTGAGGCTCACCTTGTTCTATGGACCACATGGACGGATTTACTGTATGGAAGGTGGTCCATATGGCTTGAAACCCTCTCCCCATCCCTAATGGCACTCCCCCAGTTATTTGCAACTGAAAAGGCAAAATGTATGGGCAACACGTCCAAACCCACACTGCAAGTGTTCTGTCTTGGCATCGCCCTGATGCAGCTCCATATCCAGGTTCAAGAACCCATGTGGGCATCCAACCATGCAGACCTTACATATGATCTGCAACCTGGTGTATCGCTTGGCTCCTATGGGGGACCTGCTAGCATGAAGTCACAGAATCACAGCATGATTGGGCTCTGAAGTGACCTCTGGAGATCATGTTGTCAGGCTAAACCTGCTAAGTGTCCCTCTTGTTCTTGTCACCAAGGGGAAAAGCTGAAGGCAAAACCCACTCACCAGCTCTTTACAGGAATGATGTCACCCATTTTCCTTGAAAAGCTCAAACTTCTTCAGGGTAGCTCCACAGACCTTTAGAAAAGCAGCTTCCAGCAGGAGATTTAGCTCAAGCTCACTTTGATGGAGCCAACCTCTCTCCATCCACACTGCTGACTTCCAGGCACTGGGGTCACGACTCACCTCCCTTGCTCAATTTGCAAAGCTCTTCTCAGCCATGCCTGCTTCCTTGCTGGAGAAAATAAGGCACAAAGCTAATGTGACTTTCCCTAAGTCAGTAGTAGGGCAGAACAAGTTACAGCACAGCTTTTGAGGACAAAAGCATGGTTTTGGCTTGCAAAGCATCATCTCCCATCATCATTATTTGCCCCTTCAAATTTCCCTACTGTATATTTATAGATTTACAGATGAACCCTGCCCTGAGCTTTATTTCCTTCTTCCAGATTTAATCTTTTTTTATTAAGACCATTTAGCACTGATCTATGTAGCAACCCTGTAATGCCCTCCTGACACAAAAAATGTTGACACATCAAGTTGAAGTGCTGGAGCCAACATTTTCCAGTGGCTTTTGGAAATGATAACAAGCAACACTTATCATTTGCCATCCAATCCACTTGTGCAATAAGCAAAAAGCCAAGCAAACTGCTTTTTCCTCTGCACGAAGCAGTAATTTGTGTGGCACAGTCACACCAACTCTGGCTTCACGGGGAATGAAGATCAAAGGGGAATTCACCTGCCTGTCTTGTTTGCTATTGATCTGAATCGCTGCCACTTTATCAGTAGCACTTTGCCATCACCCCTCAGAGATCAGAGCTTCACATATCTTCCCAGCTCTTTTATTTATAGAACCATTTAATAAATACATTTTCTTTCCCTGGTCTTCTCTTTTTTTTCTTTTTTTTTTTTTTTTTTGTATGTGTGTTCTGTTTTGTTTGACCAGCAGAAACAAAGGGTTGCCCGCAGTGTCAAGGAAAAAGAAGGGTATATGGCCCCAATTCAGCAAAGCATGTAAATACGTGCTTGGTTTTGAACAGGGCAACAAACACAAGCCCTTCCTCTTAGAGGCGTGTAAATATGTGTTGGGTTTTGAAATGCAGCTGCGTGACACGGAGCAAATGCCACAGGGGGAAAGAAACTGGTCAGCTGAATATTTGTTTTCAATCTTTGTGTCCTCCTTCCTCCTCCAGTTCATTACTGCTAATTATTGGGGTGATTGGGGCAGAGCAAACAACTTCCTGATAAAAGCAGAGGAACTAAAGAACCCTAATGCATGTTTGAGTGGTAAAAGGGACAAGGAGGACTGTAAAAACAGAGAAGGAAAATGAAATCCCAAACCATGTAGCTGAGAAATGAATAAATGACTCTCCTCTTCACGCTGCCAGTGTTACACAACCTTCCTGCATTGGATTGAGACCTACGTGATCCTCTTCTAATTGAAATCACTTTGCCTTGACCTCCAACAGTAAACTGAAAGCTTGTTGCTCTTGCTGCCAGCAAAGCATCAGCAGTAGGTTGTAGGAAATCCCAGCTGGGGACATGAGCTGCATTCGCATGGCATTAATCTCGCACTAAGTGGCACTAAGTCAGGAGGTACCAGCAAGTCTATAAAACAGCCATCGTGCCCGTCTGATGCTGCTGGATGTCTGTCTACCCAGGCTGATTCCTTCTCTGGCTGCTGTCTTGTCTCTCCTTCTTGAAGTTATAGAAATGCAGGAAATAAGGCTGGAAAGGACCCTAGAAAGTCATTTAATGCATGCCCTTGACCTAAGGTGAGATGAGCTAGACCCAAAATATGTATGTGAGGTATTTGTTAACCAGTGTTAGAGATCCATCATCTTTCTAGGCAATCTGCTCCAGGGCTTTGGTAGTCTTCTCAGGTGGACACCTTTTGACACCTCAGAGTCAAGGGATGGCATGGGCACCTGACCAGTTCACCTGGGATTTCCCTCTCCCACCACACCTGGTTCTGCCTTTTGTTGATCTGGATTTGTGGAGAGATGTGGGATTTGCATGTAAGGTTCTGAATAAGATCAGGCAGGGTTTTCTGATGTTTCTTTTTATGGTATTGTGACACTACTGATGGGCAAAGGGTGACCTACAGGGAAGAAAGGGGACAGAGCAGGTTATCTTAGCAGTTGATGCCCATCCTTCACAAGCTCCATGGAAAATGTGTTATTTTAATTGTAGCACTGTCAGCTCAAGCTCCCTCTCTGGGCATGCAGTGCTCTGTTTCCAAAGGCATTCCAAAAAGAGTGTTTGGATTATCCCTTGTTGAGTCTTTGACTACAGCAGCGTATGAAAGCTCCTGGCACAGCTGGGACTGCCCTGCATGGGGCAAGAGCTGTGAACTGATGGAGATGACACGTACTGGAGAAGGTTCCTGAGCCCACATGGGCTGGCTGAAGGCAGAGTTGTGAGCCCTTCTCCTTTCCTTCCTTTCCTTTCCTTTCCTTTCCTTTCCTTTCCTTTCCTTTCCTTTCCTTTCCTTTCCTTTCCTTTCCTTTCCTTTCCTTTCCTTTCCTTTCCTTTCCTTTCCTTTCCTTTCCTTTCCTTTCCTTTCCTTTCCTTTCCTTTCCTTTCCTTTCCTTTCCTTTCCTTTCCTTTCCTTTCCTTTCCTTTCCTTTCCTTTCCTTTCCTTTCCTTTCCTTTCCTTTCCTTTCCTTTCCTTTCCTTTCCTTTCCTTTCCTTTCCTTTCCTTTCCTTTCCTTTCCTTTCCTTTCCTTTCCTTTCCTTCCCTTTCCTTTCCTTTCCTTTCCTTTCCTTCCCTTTCCTTCCCTTTCCTTTCCTTCCCTTTCCTTCCCTTTCCTTCCCTTTCCTTCCCTTTCCTTCCCTTTCCTTCCCTTTCCTTCCCTTTCCTTCCCTTTCCTTCCCTTTCCTTCCCTTTCCTTCCCTTTCCTTCCCTTTCCCTTCCCTTCCCTTCCCTTCCCTTCCCTTCCCTTCCCTTCCCTTCCCTTCCCTTCCCTTCCCTTCCCTTCCCTTCCCTTCCCTTCCCTTCCCTTCCCTTCCCTTCCCTTCCCTTCCCTTCCCTTCCCTTCCCTTCCCTTCCCTTCCCTTCCCTTCCCTTCCCTTCCCTTCCCTTCCCTTCCCTTCCCTTCCCTTCCCTTCCCTTCCCTTCCCTTCCCTTCCCTTCCCTTCCCTTCCCTTCCCTTCCCTTCCCTTCCCTTCCCTTCCCTTCCCTTCCCTTCCCTTCCCTTCCCTTCCCTTCCCTTCCCTTTCCTTTCCTTCCCTTTCCTTCCCTTTCCTTCCCTTTCCTTCCCTTTCCTTCCCTTTCCTTCCCTTTCCTTCCCTTTCCTTTCCTTTCCTTCCCTTTCCTTTCCTTCCCTTTCCTTCCCTTTCCTTTCCTTCCCTTTCCTTTCCTTCCCTTTCCTTTCCTTCCCTTCCCTTCCCTTCCCTTCCCTTCCCTTCCCTTCCCTTCCCTTCCCTTCCCTTCCCTTCCCTTCCCTTCCCTTCCCTTCCCTTCCCTTCCCTTCCCTTCCCTTCCCTTCCCTTCCCTTCCCTTCCCTTCCCCCAAATCAAAACATTAATTAAATACTTGGGTATTTTTAATACTTGGGTTTCTATTTTTCTAGCTGAGATTGTGCATCAAATTTGACAGAGATTTAAAGATGTATTTGTTCCAACCAAGAAGCCATGGGAAGAAGAGAAGGAGGATTTATCATTCCCTAATGAAGTTCAGTCCTTCTTTACTAACCGGGATTACCTTCAAGCACTTGTTTTTATGAGGCAAGAATAACTTAAAATAAATATAGGTGAGTATTTAATGAAACTGCAATTCAGCCCTTCATAAATACATTATTTATTTTAAGACATTTTTAAAGTATTTACTGGCTTTGTGGAGAAAATGCGTATTTTAAAGAAGTAAAGTCATCTCTATAAAATAAAAGCACAACAAAAAAAACATAAGGAAAACTCCACAGTATTTTGCTCACATCTCAAAGTTCCTCGTGCTGCAGAGTAGGACTTTTGAGGTTAATTTCTGAAAAAAAAAAAAACTTTTTTTTTTTTTTTCAGATCAGTTGTTCGGGTTACTAATGGAGTATCTGGTGTAGTATGTTGTACCAAATAAAGTGGGAATGGTCCATGGCCAGATTGAACCTTACTGGGGTATCACTCCAGTCCTCACCTCCATGTAGCAACACAACGATGGAGCTGCCCTGTCCCCTCTGCAACAGAGAGCAAATTTTCAAAGCATTGCATCGGTCTGCAAGGCTTGCACTCTAGGCAAAGCAGAAAAAAAAAATAGGTGGAGAAAACAGATTATGAGATGGATGAGCTGGGATTGAAGTTTCTTAGAAGATTAAGTTAAGAGTTGAGGCCCATAGAAGTCGGTGGAGAAACTCCCAATGGGTTTCTGATGATGCCCTGGAGCAGGCATAGACTTATCAGAACCGACGAACCTTTGCGGTTTCCCCTGTCCTAATTACTTTATAGGGTATTATCATACTAATACGTGAGCATCAGATCTCGGGTGTTTTTTGCTGTTTTTTTGTTTTTTGTTTTTGTTTTTTAATCTAAACTTGTGAAAACAGTGCAGCATTAGGAGTGTGGTAATAAACGAAAAACGTTAACATGCAATTCCCTTATGCTTTTGAAAAATTACTTCATAAATGCAAAGTAAAATATTTTCCTTTTTATTACCTGACAATTACATATTAAGAATTTCTTTTTATGTTTAAAAACATATGCAATACGGGCAGGCAGGCTCCAAAATGTAATTGCTTTCTTTCTATAAGAATCAGATGTCATTTTCTCCAAACTAAACTCTGAAAAGAGATAGGGGAAGCAAATTGTTGTATACATTAAATTTTGAAACATCTGATAGCATTCCTCAATTAAACTATTTAAATGAAAAAAGATTGCTTTACAGCTCTATCATATCCACTGAATAAAACCTCTGTTGAGGCAAATTGGCAGTGGCAGGTACCAAATGCATTGGCCTTAATGAGACTGGACAACCTAATAGAGGTCATTGGTAATTGTTATTATATACAATATTGCACTGTCAAAAAAAAACCCTTAAGCTACACACATTGCTCAAGACATCTGAGTTTCATTGCTGCAAAAGAAGGCTTTTATCTTCCTATGTAAAGCAATATTATTGTTGTTTTTCACCACGAATCACAGGCTACCCTCTAAAGGTGCTATAGCAAAGGGAAACAGAGTTAGTCACCATTGCCATCTTTTGAAAGAATTCTGGAGGAGATAGGAAGCCCACTTGGAATATTTTTCCATTGACTTAAGTGGGTTGGGGTTGTAATTATGTGTCCTTGTCCAAACCCTGTGGATCCACTGGAAAAAGTCCTGTTGACTGAGCTGTCCCAGGATCAAGCTCTGTTTTATTGGTTTTGTTTACTTTTTTATTTTTTTATGTTCAGTCACTGCAGAAACTGAAGGGACAGAATTTGTCGGTACAATGATGCTGATTCTCCGCCACTTGATAAAAATGACAGCTCCTAAGATTTAATTTGTTGGAAGGAAGAATTAACTCTTGTTGATCCCTTGGCCGGCTGTGATAATATTAAAATGAGGTCTTGTAAAAAGGGGTCACCTTCAACATTGTGGGTTTTTTTCTCTTCCCAAGATCCTCCAGGTTCCTACAACCATTCGTATCTTATGAATGGCTAGTGGGCCAAATTTTCTATGTTGTCAGGAGTTTATCCAAACAGCGCTGTGGATCCTTTCATTTTGAATTAATAGAAAATATTACCAAGATTTGCCTAAATAATTGTGGACTGTTTCTAACAATCTCTGCACCAGGGATTCACCCGTGATACCCTCTGGGGTGTGGGCTCACACATCTTTTCTAGCACACCTGTGGCCATGTAATCACTTGGTATTTTATCTCTCCAGCACCCCCTGATGAGGTGCTGAGCTCTCTCCTCACACACTGGGTAGCTGATGGCTTCACAGTTTGCTCCATGTGGTTTGACAGTGCAGAGTCTTCTGCCAGATTTTGGGGGACCAGCTAAGCAAGCAACTTTTTTGGGATCTGTACCACCAAAATAACAATGCATTTCATAAACAAATTGTTTTCTCCCTCTGCAATAGGTGTTCCTTGATAAAAACACAAAAAAAAAAACCCAAACATTTTGATTACTGGGAATATCTTGAAGTTGGCAAAATCTTGATGCAAACCCCACTGCCTTCTTTGAATGCTGTACCAAAATAGCTAATCTCTGCTGAGTATTTTACAAAGTACAAAATGTGTGTCCATTTAACCTAATAAAATATTAAATAACATTAAAGCTATGATATTTAGTTCTCCATTTTCCTGCAGCTTACCTAGCTTTGTACTCTGGGGCAAAGTGAGCAGAAAACATCACCCTTCCCAATACAGTAATGCTTTGCACTTAACTCCACACAGCAGTGTAGAGATGCTCCCACAGTGTGAAATTAGGTTGCACCTCCACAGTCTGCTACTGTTGGTCAGCGATGGGATCTTTTTGAGGTTTTTAGGGACATGGTTTAGTGCCAGAGTTAGGTTATGGTTGGACCGGGTGATCTTGAGGCTCTCTTCCAACTGAAATGATTCTATCATTCTATTCCATTCTGTGGGGCCAAATCCCTGCCTGTCCCAGTCCTGCATAACTCCACTGATCTCTTCCAATCCTCTGACCTGCTGCTCACCCTCATAGTTGAATAAGACTTTATGGTGGTGCAAAAAAAAAGGTTAAAATTACATCATGGTTGTCAATCTGCTTCTGAGGCTTTGATTCTCCTTAGATATATTTTACTGTGTGTTTTACCGTTATTTTAGAGACTGGAGCTCCTTAGCTGAATGTTGTAAACCATTAAGGTCAGCACTGCAATATTTTAGCGTTGCTATTTAACAGAAGCAGGATTTTTATGGCAGTGAAAACTGCTGCGGGGAAAAGAAAATGCTATGCAGACACCTAGCAGACAATTGCGAGTAAGAATCAAAGAAAACTTTGTGTAAGACAAATATCTTCATGCAATTAATGCGTGAGCTCATACTGGCAGGCTGATTGAAATGAATCACTCTTTTCGTTTCAGTGTGGGGGATTTCCAGGGAAGGACAGTACAAAGGTCCTTTCTGTGGCTGAAAGAAACAGCATTATCTTACATTTTTTTTCCATACCATGCATGCAGCTGATGCACAAAAAGGTGTAATTACAATCTGACATGAAAGTGATTGTCTGAGCCTGAAAATCAGTAATGTTAACTCTTCTCAAAATAAATTTCAATTTGATCCCGTGAATTTTACATTGAAATGAGTTTTTTCTTTAAAACCCTGGAGAAAACAGCCCTGTATGTGCGCATTAACAAATAGCTTTGCAAATCTAGGCTAAAGTGAATATTCAATTTCAGGAGGTCAAATTGATAGTCAGTCTCAACAACAAAATGACTAAGCCACATGAGCCAAAGTTAACTCTCTTGTAGGCATGACAGAGATTTTTCCTGTTACTAAGGTGGTAATTTGCCCCATAGACATGCCTTTGGAGTCGCAGTGACATTTATACGTAAAGCCATGCCCATTTGCAATTGGTTTAAATACCTAATATCTCTACAGTGCATACCCTGAAGAAGGTGGTTTTGTAGTTGACCTTCAAGACTAGATGAGAGGTTGTTTCAGGATATCAACAAGGAGACTTAGGCTGTTTTCTGCTTTCCTACTGACTCCTCATCCCCGTAGTTAAAAACCCATGAAGATGGAAGATTTTTGGAGATGTGCCCTGGGTAGCAGAAACATCAGTCTTATTCCCAGATATCAAAAATCTCAACTCCACGTGGTTCCAGTCAGGTTCCAGCAGGACTTTAGCTCTGTGCTGGCGACCTGGGGTCTTCAGACTCTTCTCCAAGTCCACTGGCTTTGGTCTTCTTCTGTGCACTGTGGGAAAAAAATATTCCCAGAAAGGTCTGTTGGACATTGGCACAGGCTGCCCAAGACAGTGGTGGAGTCACCATCCCTGAAGGGGTTGAACAGACATGGAGATGAGGTTCCCAAGGACATGGGTTAGTACCAGGAGTGGGTTAATGGTTGGACTTGATGATCTTAAGGGTCTCTTCCAACCAAAATGATTCTATGATTCTATGATTCTACCTGGTGAGGCAGAAGTCCTTGGCTAGGGAGAGATTTTCTACTTATTGGAAACTCTACTGTGATTAAGCAGTGTAAACACTCTGAGGCCAGTGCCTGAGTCTTCATTTCTTTGTAGGCATAACCTGAGAGATTAAACCTCACAGAGCCTCTCCCTCCTTAGACAGCAAAGAACCTGCACAAGCCAGATGCCAACTCCTTACCTTTTTTAATCTTTGCATCTCATTTCAGTATCAATGATCATAGTTTCTGGGGTTTCTTGCAAAGGTGCTCAGCATTTGAAAATATTCAAGGAAAGTGCAGCTGGGGAGACTGCAAATTATTCTGTCTTCTTCTGGGGAAAATGCAAGTTCTTCAGCAGCTTCCCATTAGGGCTACAAGGAGAAACTTTAATAAAAATGCTCTGTTCTCCTACGTGAGAAAAAAAAAAAAAAAAACAAAGAAGAAGGGATTTCTCAGGCCTTCCCATCACTTTCCCCAGGTCACAGAGAACAAATCTCATTCCACAGCAGGGTCATTAGCTGTATAAAGATGGGTCATAGACCAGCACTTTATTAATACCATGACTATGAGTGCACCTGATACCGAACCACAATAACCACATACTGCTGCCAGTATCCACACAGTGGCTTTGAGCTTTGCCTTGTGCTGTCTGGATCAGAATGTTTGCTCTCTACAGCTACCTGAAAGGAGGCTGGAGCAAGGAGGGCTTGATCTCTTCTACCAAGTAACAAGTGACAGGACGAGAGGAAACGGCCTCAAGTTGCGCCAGGGGAGGCTGAGATTGGATCTGGGGAACAATTTCTTCCCCAAAGGGCTGTGGGGCATTGGAACAGGCTGCCCAGGGCAGTGCTGGAGTCACCGTCCCTGGAGGGGTTGAACAGACACAGAGATGAGGTTCTAAGGGACATGGGGTAGTGCCAGAGTTGGGTTAACAGTTGGACTTGATCGTCTGCAGGGTCTCTTCCAACCAAAACGATTCTGTGATGTGACGTAGCCTTCATTCAGTGGCAGCACATCCTCCTGCTCACTTTGGCTTTGTCTGGTGCTGTGAGAGCCTGCTCTGCACCATCGCATGGTCTCTCTGCTACAGCCCTGGGGATGGGTAGAGGTATGGACAGGGTCACTTTGAGGGCGGCAGTATTTTCCCTGTCTTTCCACTATAATTGAACAAATGAGGGGGTAGCAGTTCTTCTCCCATAAAAGCCACAATATCTACGCCATTGTGGATAAGGCATGACCTGTGTTACAATGATGCTCTTCTTAGTGTTCAGATGGTGCAAGTGCTAATCCTGGAACTTCTCTTCTTGTGGCAGCTGACAGACACATCCTAAGAACAAATAAATTTGCTCTTCCCCTTCAACCTAGCAATTAATAACTTTTTTCTTCATGTATAAAGAGAGCAAAACTGGAACTCAAAGCTGTGGCATATTGAATGAACTAGCAGAATAATCTCTACTACAAATGCTATGAAAAAGGAAATAAGGATCAGTGGTTCACTGTTCACATACACCTCTGAAGTGCTGCTGGAGAAGATCTGGTCTTACAGGAAAAGGCTGAAGCTACAAATCTGCGTGTAAAATATATGTGGTTTAATAAGCTGGATGACCTGTGCACTAGAGGGAGCATTGAAGGAGGGTGGAATTTTTCACTCGAAGGGAAAGGATTAACCAGTTCATTTTTCTTTTAGGTGAATTTCTAGAGCCCTAACTTTAAATATCCATTAATGAAATTTTGTTGTTTAAATTGATGATAACAAAATTATGTATTGCAAATAATTTCCCCGTGTTAAATGGAACCATAGTGATTGGGTAACATTTCACATAAACTTTGCCCTGTGCAGGGCAATGGAAGCTCATGTCCACACATTTGATCACATACAGCCTTAGCTGACCAGTGACCGTGCTTTAGAAGACATCAGGTTGTTGGGTCCCTGTGTCTACTCAGGTATGTCTGTTCCCCAGAAGACAAGGGCAATATTTAGGGCTAATGATAGAAAGCCCCCAATGGCTCAGGCTGAAGTTTTGCAACCCTCTCTGGTAAACAGCCAGCAGGTCAGGGCTTACTGAACC
Organism: Streptopelia decaocto; assembly: GCF_964273445.1. Classification (NCBI taxonomy): domain Eukaryota; kingdom Metazoa; phylum Chordata; class Aves; order Columbiformes; family Columbidae; genus Streptopelia; species Streptopelia decaocto. The sequence goes on from NC_138657.1 coordinate 79,533,769, forward strand.
CTTCTAAGAGCACAGAAGGCTGCTCCTCTGGAGGTCCTTCTGAACACAATATCCAGCATGGTCACCATCCAACTCCTTTCAAAGGGATAAAGTGCAGGACATCATGCAACATTGGCCCTCGGGTGTGGAGGGAAGCAAAACAAGGCCAGAAGGAACATGGTTGTGTCTCATTGCCTCGTAGAACCGCCAGCAGCCACCTGTGCAAGGGAGGATGCAGCCTGGTGGTGCTCACCACCATGACACAAGGTGAAAGCTGGAGCTGTTGTTCATAACACTCACAGTATGATACTTCAAAGTGTTTTGCATACAACAATGACCAAAACCCAAGTGAATGGACCGCGCTGTAGTCCAACAAACCAGACTTTAAGATAAGTTTTCAATTTGGCCTTAAATGAATTTGACAAATTGGCACCTCTGATGTCAACTGGAAGTGAATTCTGCAAATCTCAGTCTATTTTACAGGGAAACACTATTGATTTTTTTTTATCGTCTTACTTTGGGGTTTTTTTAGTTTTTGTTTGTTTGTTTGTTTTTGTTTTGTTTTGTTTTTCCCAGCTCTCTCCTCCTAACTCCCACCTTCAGCAGGATTGAATGCTTTGATTTAAGAGAGGCTGTTCAGTGCAGGAGACCCTCTTGGTGGAGAATTAGAGGATGGCTGGCCCTGTACATCCCAGCAGTCAGACTACGGGGACGTGCTTATCCATCACCCGCACACACGGCGGTTACAACAGTTACATCTTTGAGCTGGTACCTGGGGCTGCTGACAGCCTCCAATGCCACCTCGATGCCAATTAATATGTGGATCTGGCCCCTAAGAATCTGAATCCATCAGTGCCACCGAGGAAGCGGCGTGAGCCGTGCCTTAGCTCTGCTGCCTTTTGGAGTGCAGAGAGTAGATGAAATCATGGGGGTTAGAAGGGCAACGACTAACTTTGTGCTTGCTTGCAGAGAATATCACACATTTTTCTTTCTAGCTACAAAACAGAACAGGGCTGCTCCTGAAGAAATAATTTGCAGTTTCTCTTAAAGCCTCCTCTAGCTACAGGAAAGTTGCTTCTGACTGGAAAGTGGCATCTGCTCCTCTAACATCTTTTCTGTCCTAGAGCAGAAGGCAATCACTTCTATACAGAGACACGAGGTTGTCCTTGGTGCTTCCCCTCACTCTGGGAGCCCAAGATGGGTTTTGGAGGCTCACAGTGACATCTGTCGCTCTCTAGAACTGCCTGAAAGGAGGCTGGAGCAAGGAAGGGTCAGTCTCTTCTCTCAGGTAACAAGCGCCAGGATGAGATGAAATGGCCTTAAGTTGCACCAGGGGAGGTTGAGGTTGGATCTTGGGAAGAATTTCTTCCCCAAAGGGCTGTGGGGCATTGGAACAGGCTGCCTAGGGCAATGGTGGAGTCACCATCCCTGGAGGAGTTAAAAAGTTGTGTAGATGAGGTTCTTAGGGTTATGGTTTAGTGACAGTGTTAGTTTAACTGTTGGACTCGATGATCTTGAGGGTCTCTTCCGACCAAAATGATCTGATGATTCCATGATCTTCACTCCACATCTTTCTCCAACACAACTCCACTGTCTGATGGAGTAGCCTGGCACCTGCAGTGGTCATGCATGTGTCACCTTTGCCTGGTGAAGTCCTTCTACTTCAGCAAATCACTCATCGGTCACTCTGAGGGAAGAGGCCTTTGTTTCTGTGGCTTCAGATAACAGTGTTGATAGTGTCACTGTGCTCATGCTCTGCACATTTGGTGTTTGATTCAAGCAACTTCGAGTTTCCAATGGTCAAGGTGTAACCAGGCAGTAGAAGCCAATAGAGGCCTGAAAATATCATAGCTGAAGATACATGCCAAAGACAGAGGACCTAAAATGAACGTCTATTGTTATAGAACTGCAAACACATTGCCAAAAAGACATGTAGTCCATCAATCTCTTTGTTATAGGAAATTCTAAAACGCTTTGAGATCCAACAAAAAACATTAAGTAATTCCCACCTTTATCACTCCCAGAGCCAACTGCCTTTTTAAAGTCTTCCTCCTACTGAAGCTGCCAAGGGAATCAAGCTTCATCTTTTGGGACTTAAAAAAATGAACCTTTGTAACTGAAATAAGTTAAGTCTATAGCTGTGATGGACATGTTTGACAAAAAAATATTTTACTGAAGGGACCAAAATTATTCATGATGTCAGGAAAAACTACGCCACTCATATAGACAAACTAAAAAAGCTCAAACAAGCTATTTGAAAAAACAATTTCATTTTTCATTTTATAATCACATTTTTAGTCTCTTTCTCAACAAAACCCCAAAGATTTCATAAAGATTTAATAACTTCCAAAATAAATATTTTGCTTTGTATTGACTGAAATATTTGTCTTAACCTGACCTATGACATTTCTATTCTTCCCTTTATTCAAAACAATTAGGAAAAAGCTTTCTTGTGTTTGACCTGAACTGAAATTTCTCTGATATTTGTCCTAAACAACAATCCTGAGCCCATTATTTGTTCAAATTTTGACAAATTTTGACAAATTTTGTCAAGCAACCAGGAAAGATGTATATATGCTGGTCAGTGAGTCACGGTCTCTATTTAGCTGTAACAAGTTGAAGCCTGGGGTTGAAATCTTAACTCCTGGGAAGCTCATGGAAAATTTACCACTAACATTGGAGGAGCCAGAACATCACCACAGCCTTTAATCTTCCTCTTTGATGTACAAAAAGCTGTTCATACCATTCAAAGTAATTAGTTTTCCCCACAGACTCCACAATGAGATGGGCCCTCCATTGAACTTGGGGACACCCTTAGCATCTCCAGTCTACCTTTTCATCTGTAGAGCTTAGTGAGGGGTCACCTCTGGAGACCTTTGTCAAACCAATCTTTAAGTCAAACCTAATCAAACATTTAGGTGTTTCATGTGAATCAAGTATCTAGTATTACCATATGCACAGCTCAAATTTCAGCATTGGATAAGAAGAGATTTTTTAGCTCTGGATACTAATCAGTGTGATCCTAAATACAATTTCTTCCAGTGCCTTTATTTTGAGGATCTCAGAGTTTGCAAAAGGTAATAAATCAAGCCTTATGTCTTCTGTATACTTAAATATTGTAGATATTGGGTTGCCCAATGCTTGTAACCACATCACCGAAAGCCTTGGGGCACCTCCAACCCAAATTATTTCCAGGAGAAGAATGATTCTGGAATAATAGTAGCAAGCCAAAAGAATAAAATGCCTTTATTTTATTATGGTGATGATCACACTGGATGTTAATGACATTTATGTTTTTTAAAGCAGTGTGGACATGGAAAGCCAGTGTGGTCGAGACTCTGTTAGTCTCTGAGACTCAGAGGATTGCTATCACTGCCTGTGCTGTAACACTCTGCCTTTGCTTTCTTGTAGACTGTCATTTACCTTTAGAAATGTGTTTTATAAATCAGCGCACGTGAACCTCTTGTATTTGTGCTTGTGGAACCAGTATTACCAAAGACACCACCTAACCTTAATTCCATCCAGTATCATCTTTTTCAAAATTAGTGGTGTTATTAATTTCTGTAATAACAAAAACAGGTACCATTCAAGCTGCCTTCCCTGATGTCATCATGGGATGTGTTGAGAGTAGGGTGCAGCCTGCACACCCACCTCATCTAACACTTCAATTCCAAGCACATTGGTGACACCAAAGGTCTTGGTTTCCTGTCCATACCATGGCGGCACGATATGATGAAGGTCTCTAGAGGCAAAACCTGTTTGTGACTCAGTTAGTTAGTCAAAACCTCCACCTCTGAACCTCAAATATGTCCACCTGGCGACCTGCAAGGGATTGCAGAGACATGCAAGCCAACAAGATGAAAAGTCTTTTTAGACACCAAAAATCATGTCATTTTGGCAGCAGCAAGCTTTGTGAGACTGGTCTGGCTTCCTAAGGAGCTCAAGTACTGGAATTCTTTGTTGCAGACTGGTCAAAAGTACTTTCAGATGAGGATGTCAAAGATCTTTCCAATTTCCCACAATCACACTTGCTCTTCAGATATCCCTCTCTGAGCCCTGGCAGCAGCTTTGGAGTGTTCATAGAATCACAGAAGAGTTTGAGTTGAAGGGACCTTCCCAGCTCCCCCAGTGCCCCCCCTGCCATGAGCAGGGACATCTTCACCAGCTCATGTTGCTCAGAGCCCCGTCCAGCCTGGCCTGGGATGTCTCCAGGGATGGTTCAGCCACCACCTCTCTGCCCAACCTGGGACAGGCTCTCACCACCCTCAGGGACAACAATTTCTTCCTCATGTCCAGCCTCAATCTCCCTCCTTCAGTTTAAAACCATCACCCCTTGTCCTATCACAATAGGCCCGGCTCAAGAGTCTGTCCCCATCTCTTTTACAGGCCCTTTAAGTCCGGAAAGGTGCAATAAGGTCTCCCCGGAGCTTCTCTTCTCCAGCTGAACACCCCAACTCTCTCAGCCTGTCCCCCAGCAGAGCTGTTCCAGCCTCGGGTCATTTCTGTGGCTCCTCAGCCCCCTCTCCAACAGGTCCACATTGCAAAGGTGCAGATGAAATACAGTGATTTCCTTAAATTAACTGTAAAGTGATGAGGAATGACAGAAGAATTGAACCCAAAATAGCCTTCAAGAAACCATCCTTCCTGAGAACTGTATCGACGGGGGACTTGGTCACCAAAAAACCCTTGCAAGGTACAGTTTCAGGCAATAATGGATTCCAGAGAGCAGCTGGATGGGGCAAGAGACCAAGCCAGGGGTTTTCCAGATCAACACTTCTGCTCCAGCTCTGAACTGTTGTAGCTAACAGACGTTTTGCCAGTTATTTCCCTGGGAAAAAGCATAGATTTTATTGTTGGTTGACTCTTCTGAAATAGCCGAAGAGGTGTAAGGTCTCAGACATCAGTTGTTTGATGTTATTCCTTCAACAGGGAGCCAGGACCTGCCCTTGGGAGTGTTCCTGGGCTGCTCCAGCACCATGTGGGTTTGCTCTGACTTCCACTTCAAGTATAAGCTTTGCCCACCCTAAAATCAGAGTTTCACATTCTTCACTACCTTCCAGAGATCAAGCGGCACTTAATTATTAATACTTGAATGCTTTCAAATCAACTGAGAAAGAGGCAGCACAAACCCAAACTGTTACGGTCTTTGATACTGTTTGGGTTTTGAAGGATGAGTCCTGCCTGATTGCAGATTTTCCAGAGTAGATTAGACTTGGCACATTTGCTGTTTGTTTTTTTTTGTTTGTGGGTTTGGTTCTGGGGTTGTTTCAGTTTTTGTTTATTTTGGGTTTTTTTTATGTACGAACAAGTCTTCTCATCTGAGTAGAGCAAAGCTTAACAGTCATTATTTACTTTGTACAATGTTGACATCACGGCAGAGACTTGTACACTCAATCTAAATTGATGAAGAGCAGAAGAATAGCCTGCTCTGCATGATGAAGAAAAACCTCTGCATTTACCTCCCTACGGTCCATAAGGACGTTGCTCTTCACTGACAGCCACACTAACCTTGTGATAGCGTGCGGGATGTTCTGAATTTATTTATTTTTAATTCCCACTAAAGAAATAAATGCTCTCCCCCCAGTTTGTCTCCTTCTCCTCCACCCTGTGAGATAAAGTCATCAGGAATAATCAGATCATAGAGTGGGGTCTGGAGAGGAAATTGTACATTAATACTAATGCATCTGGCATTGCAGGAGACACGAAGCCCGCTGTTCCCTCATTGGCCTGGGAATGTTTAACAAGCTCACTACATACCTTTGCTTTGCTTTGCAAAAGAAGAAAACCCTGCACAGCTCCCCAAGCATCTGACAAGAATGCACAGACATAATAATTTCTTTGACCTCAGCCACACGAGTTTCTGAAAAGAACAAAACAGCATCATTTCATGGCATTTACAGTTTAAACCTTTCCTATTCAAGTTTCTAACAAAAAAAGCCAACAGCCCATTCTGGTCATGATTAAAATTCATAGGCTTGCTGCAGAGAACAGATGCAGAAGCAATTTTAGGCCAGTCATATCCCAGCTCTGCAAAATTAATTTGACAGGTTTGCATTAAAGCACTGATCAATATCCACTTTAGAGCAGCAGAGGCTAACTGAGAAAAAATAAGTGACCGGAGTGCTACCAGACGAGAAAAAATGAATCTTTGAGACTTTTTTCCCTCTAAGCTTGCACCTACATCAGAAGTCCTGACCTCAATCCATTGATCGGTTGCAGTTAACATGACAAAAGGCCTGGCGGATATACCAGAGCTATACCTACCAGGGAACAATCAACCCTGATACACTAAATGTTTGACAGAGTGACTAGACTGCTGAATTAGTATTTGCTTTCTGAGGTCTGGCAGGCAACCTTTCCGTCCTGCAGTTTCCTAGATGCTTACAAAAGGGATTATATATAGACATGGTTTATAGAACTTCTCTTAAACTTTCTTAAAGAAGCGACTCTTAGTATTTTAAGTCGAGACCAAGATAATAAAACTCCGCAGACTTGTGCCATTCCAGTTATGTGTCCAAGGGGAGAAAGGTGTATTTCCATTTTCAACTTATTGAGGACAAACTGTTCCATTAAAGTGCTCTGGTGTTTCTTCATCTGTGGGAGAGCGAGGAAATAACATGAGGCACCACACCTACCCCAAGTCTTGCTTAGGAGCAGGAGTGACATGATTCATATTGGGGCTTGACTGCAGGAAAAACAGCTGCAAACCTCCACGGCCATGGGGTTTGCAGGTTGAGTCCAGCAAAGGAGTATATTTGCATAATCCCAGACACACTGAGTTTTATCAATACGTCACCACAATAATTATAATGGTCTTGGCTTGTGTTGCCCATGGAAGGAAGGTGTGGTATTAAAGACACACCCGTGCGTTTTATGAGATGGACGTTTTGTCTCCTAAGTGATCTTGCAGCCATAAGGAGTGGTAATAACTCACTAGGCATGGATCTATCTAACTGCAAATCCCTTTTGCTCCTGCGGGACACCGGCTATCCCTGGATGACACGGAGTCTAATTGCACCTACAGCACAGCACATCGAGCAGATTGCACTGATTTGCCTGCGGAAAGGGAAAGAGGTGGGTTGAGAGTTTGGAAAGAAAAGTCTGCACAACTTCCAACCTGCCACTCCTGTGACGAATTCACACAGAATCTCTTGGCCTTGTGTGCAAGGACGGGTGCTGGCCAGAGATGTGGTGAGGTCTCTCCAGGGCCACCTTCTTTTTGGCTGTGGCTGCTGCACCCAACATGTCCCATACCTGCAGTAGGGAGCAGGCATCCCTGGCTGCCAACATGACTCAGGTGGTAAACATCACCTTGCAGACCAGCTCCCTAAATGAAAACCTCTGCATGGATTTGCTCTTCTCTGCCGTTTTTCAAGGAATTTGTTACATCCCATGATGTGCAACTTTATACCAACACACAATCCTTCTTTTCTCCTCTGGAAGAAAACCTGTTATAAGCACATTTGGTTTACTACAGTGGTAAAAAGACAGATAAGCCTTTAAAAATGTATTTTACTATTCATTCTAGGATCCCTATTTAAGGCCTTTCAGCTAAGCACCACAATCTCCTGTTATAAACCTAACTGTTGTTGCACATTAATTACCCTTAATCACAAATGAGTTACCTGACATCACTCCACAGCAACTTGTGAGTCCTATGGACAATGTTTTGCCAGGAAAAAGATGAGGTAGTGTGTTTACTGACCACCTATGAATGTTGGTACCAGACAAGTAGAGCAGGGTACTTACTCACTTCTGTTGATGCTTAACATGTTCCAGTTCCAAAAAGGGACCAAACTGTCCTTATAAATCTCATGAAAATCTGTGTTTCACTTCTACACAGCACAGTCAAGGAACAGGATAGCCTGTCCCATGGTTCAAGCACTTGTTTTGGCCATGGGAAATACAAGTTTGCTTCCCAGCATTAATCCAGACCTCACTCAAGCCACCAAGGACCAGATTTCTTATATCTGAGGTGCTCAATTACCTCTGAGTTCAACTGAAAACTAAGCAAGTCTCCTAAATGTCATTTAAAATCTGTCCTCAAGTTACTTGGTTGTTTCTCTGTCAAATGACAGTCATCGATTTACCCAAATTCCCAAGGAGTAACATGAATAAATGTATCAGTCACCTCTCCACTCCAGTGACGAAGGGCATGAAGATTTTTAATTACCATTTGCCCTGTCTTTACTAAATATTCGTATGGGCAAACAGACATGGCAGGCATGTAGACACCAGGTGGTGCATCTCATTGGCTTGTCCCATGCCATGTCCACGCATTTCTATTGGCTTTGTGAAGTATCACATGGGTCCTGAATTAACATCCACAAAATTCTGGTATTCTGAGCATCAGCCCTTTGACCCTGTCATCGCCTTTCAACTTATGCAAAGTTTATGTAACCATGTGAAATAAAATTATGCATTGGCAGATACGCTGGTGCAACCTGCATGTGCAGGTTGAGATGGTGCAAGCCAAACTCTTGCACTGCCAGTGCCAAAGCAGGACATGTTTTTCATTCTCAAGCCAGATTTCTGCTGATTTATGATCCCTCTGAGTTAGACACACGCCCATGAACAACATGGTACCTGTGATGCAAAATGTGTGGCTGTGACCCACACGGGAGGACACACAGACTGACAAACCAGATCTGATCATTGTCACCTCCCCAAGCCAGTCTCTGAGCACCTTGATGCTGCCTCTACTGAAGACGAAAGGTCTCAGATATAACCAGTATTTTACCACGTTGTAAAACAAGGATCTATATTACAGTGCAGTGTATATCTCTGAATGTATATTGTAGCACATCAATAAAAGCAGCCAAAGTTCCACCTCATTTGGAGCTGTGCCTTTTCTTTATCTCTCTGAGATAAGTTAACCTCTTAAATATTACAACACACTGTTCCTTATGTCTCTTAAATATTAAACAAGGGCTGCACAAGATAGATTCAAGAACACGCAGTAATCAATAGCAATGATCACGAGGGCAGGAAAATGGAACTGTTTAAGGGTTTGTAATCTAGTGAATAAACCTGGCCCTTCCATTCAGAGAAAACAATTCAGCTGAAATCCAGCTGAATCACATGCTCTCTGACAACACAGATTTCTCTGCTTTCCCTTGCTTGGTACAGCTCGCTTTTAAAAAGCTTTAAGAAGTCTTCCAGGAAAAATACCCACCAAAATTATCCCCAAACACAAAATATTGCATGTAGTCAATAAATAAGCCTGTGCTTCAGAAACAGACTGAGAGATGTCTTCCATGAACCTCTGACATTCATATATTTCTCAAATCAGATAGGGGCTTCATTTTTTAAAATCCCACTTTTACTATACCAGCAATCACCCTTCTCACATAATAACTGAGATGCATTAATGTAGTTTTTGTATATATACAAAAAGGAAATCTTTATGGTCTCAATTGTTTCTGATACACATTTGCAAGTGAAATATATATTTAGATACAGACATATCTGTAATATATATATCTCACAAGGAAAATAAAGGTATTTAGATTCAGTTCAGATTGTAAACACCTCTTTGAAATTATCTGCAAGAGAACAACCTAAGTTGTGCATGCTTCTATTAATAATAGAGGGTTCATGACATCATTTTACTAATTACCTGGTTTTAGTGCACTCCAAGTAATAGTATTTGTTTTACTTTTCTAAATGTAGTCACTCTTCTCCGAACAGTTCTTCTGGGTTTTACTCTCGTGGTGGTTAAAGAGAAGTGAAATGAAAGTGTGTCAATAAAGAGGTCATTACATTAATGCACATACCTATTAACCTCCCGTCTAGGGAAGAAAGCAGCCGAGTGGCACTGGAGGGGCCTGGGTTCCATCACGTATATAAGACCCTCTTTTAAAAACAATTTTTGCAAACTCAGGTTCACATGACTCAATCATGTTGCACATCTGCCTCCCTCGGCATTACTGGGATAGTTGATCCACAGCTTCCTTTGGCTTGTGCATGCACAGAAACCCTTGTCCGGATCTGAGGGAGAGCAGACCAGAAGATCACCGGCGTGCAGAAAGCTTTTCATCCTGCATTTGTACCACTCTCAGGGTCCCAGGAGCCCTTCAGAAGACCTAAATCCCCTTCCAGAAAAGTCCATTTCCATCAAATAATATATTACAGCAATATCTTTTCTGGACTGTGACTTACCCAAATGGTTTGCATGGTGATAATCAATTTTACAGTGATACCTATTATTTCTTCACTCATTTCCTAATTGTGAGCATGCTGATAAATGGATTGGACAGTTACTTAATTTCACACTGGGGCCCATAAATATCCCTTGCTGGAATGTTGTTTGACAGCTATGGCAGTGATATTCAGTCATTGTCAACGAGGTACCTCAAGGCCCTTGTCCATGTGTTGGAACGCCCCATCGCTGCTGGATGTTCACAGCTGATCAAGAACAACCAGGGAACTCAACCAAGGTCTTGTAACTCCAGAGTACTTGTTGCCCATGGAAAAGCTAAGCTTATCTCCATGGTGGTTTGATCTAAAGCTCTGCAGGCTGCTTGATGTCACCAAAGAGAATTATAGAGCTGGAGGGGTTTTACCTTAGCAAGAGAAAAGATGCAACTGCATGGGACTGGCTCGTGGCCTTGTTTGGCCGTCCTCTGATGGAGAGGCTCGCTACAGTCATGCTGTAACTTCAGGAGCAAGAGATATCTGAGCAATTGCCATAAATTACTTTTAACCAAGGAAAGGACGGGCACTTTACAGCTGTGATTCACTTCCCGAAGATGTCCAAGGTAGGTCAGAGTCATGACCTGAGGGCCTCTTTCCACCAGAGGCAGCCAGACCAGGGTAGTGAAGTTTAGGTAAGAAGAGTCTCAGAAACAAGCCTTTTCAACACTGTGATTAATGCTGACAGCTACAGCCCATTCCTCAGTTTGAGGTCGGTCCCTTTCAGCACGAGCTGCTCAGGGCTTGGGACGTGACGTAAACCAGACCTCAACCTTGACTCATACTCTACAGGGCTTGATCCTGAAGCTACACAGTGGAGGATCTCTGTCCTCACCACATGTTCCCTGAAGATCTGCAACTGTGGAGGGCCCAGATGCATTCCCAGTACACCAGAGAAGGGCAGAGTTAGGAGGATAAGGACCCATGTCCAGGCAAGTACACATCCTCAGCAGCTCCTGGCAACTACCACCAACGCTTGTTCATCTGCCCTCAGAGGATGAATATACTTTGTGGCTAGAGAAGACCACACCATTGCCTTCTCTGGCTTCTTCTTCTTTAACCAGATGAAATTCAACAAAGGCAAGTGTAGGGTCCTGCACCTGGGGAGGAACAACCCCAGGCACCTGTACAGGTTGGGGTTGAGCTGCTGGAAAGCGGCTCTGCAGAGAAGGACAACAGAGTGACCATGTTGCCCTTGTGGCTAAGGAGGCCAATGGTCCCTGGGGTGCATTCCTTTCCCTAAAAGTGTGACCAGCAGGTGGAGGGAGGTTGTTCCTCCCCCTCTGCTCTGCCCTTGTGAGGCCACATCTGCAGTTTTGTGTCCAGTTCTGGGCTCCCCAGTTTAAGAAGGACAAGGAATTACCGAAGAGCATCCAGCAGAAAGACACAAAGATGCTGAGGGGTCTGGAGCATCTTTCTGATGAGGAAAGACCGAGAGAGCTGGGGCTGTTCAGCTGGAGAAGAGAAGCTGAGAGGGATCTTACCAAGGCAATAAATATCTGCAGAGTGGGTGTCAAGAGGATGGACCAGACTCTGTTCAGTGGTGCCCAATGACAGGATGAGGGGCAACAGGCACAGACTGAAGCACAGGAGATTCCATCTGAAGATGAGGAGAAACTTCTTTCTTTTGAGGTGCCAGAGCCTGGCCCAGGCTGCCCAGAGAGGTTGTGGAGTCTCCTTCTCTGAGACATTCAAACCCACCTGGACAAGATCCTGTGTGACCTGCTCTGGTGACCCTGCTTGAGCTGGTGGGTTGGACTGGATGATCTCCAGAGGTCCCTTCAACCCCAACCAGTCTGTGATTCTGTGATTTTGTTGCATGCAGTCCTCAGTGATTCTGTCCTTGGGGTAACTTACTGAATTTGGTCCAGCCCATATGTATAATTTTCGCATCAAATCCTGTTTCGGGTAGCTCTTGTCACCCTTGTTAGTTGACAGTAGGTGCAGGAAAGTGGAGTTTATGTGCTTGTTCTTTGACCTCTGTGAGCTTAGCCTTTTTTTTACTGCTTTTTTTTACTGAACTGATTAAATAAGATATCACTTGGGTTAGTGTTGGCTCCTTTGCTTTTACCTATTGATGGTAGATTTGATTTTCCAGGGTACTACAGGTTTCAAAATTAATTGTAATACCAGTTTGGTTTTTTTTCTCTTTTTCTTTTCTTTTATTTTTCTTTTACCATGACTCTTATTATTGTGAAGAAACAAGAATCATATTTTCCATTCTTCCTGCTGAAATAAGGAAATACTCATTTCATTGCCAGAGGTGCCTTGTAATGTCTCTTTAGGTGCCTTCAGTAAAACTCTCCTTGACTTCTGTAAGTTAAAGAAAACGTACAAGCTGTCACTTTCATGCTTTCTGGGAGAGGGGAAGGGATATTGATAGAGACTTTTCTATTAAAATTTGTCTGTCAGCCCCTTATGGGAATTTGAAGCATATTCAATGTAAAATGTGAGTTGCTTTAGTAAATTACTCCTGCTGACACTGCCTTCCCTCCCTCCTCTAAATAAAAAAGTAGAAAATCCAGTAACCCTGTCATAACCTCGTGTTTAATGATGGTTCAGGCACTGCTAATTTGACTGTTGGCCAATAAATATATAAATATATCAAGCCTCCCTTAATGCAGAGGAGGCCTGTCAGACTTCAGCCTCGTTGGTTAAATACCTGAAGGGGAAAAATGACTTGAAAGAACTTAATTCAAAAAATCCTTTAGGCCACACTGTTGCATCGTGCAAGCCAGTAAAGAAGCAGACAGCTATGAAGAGAAAGACATCAATAAATAATCAGGGGTCTTAGACTTTTAAATGGGAATCTGAGCATTGCAACCCAAAGGTAAATTGAATCTTTTTTCCCGTCTTCCTAGCAGGTGCTCATGCCTGTGTAAGCTATAAAACTTTGCTCATTGTAAATGTAGCTTGCCCTTTCGACAGACATTTTTACATGGAAATGGAAAGTCTTAGCTTGAGACCGCTTAAAGGCGTCTTTGCCTGCAGCAACTTCTGTTTCGTATTTTGCAAAGGCTTCTTATTTTTTCCTTTCTTCACCTTTTCTTTTCCTCTCTCCCTTTGCCAAGGGATATCTGAATCCTACTTAAACATTTTTCTGTCGTAAACAGCTCAAAAGAAGTGAGTTTTGCAACACACAGCCAGCCAGTGGTTAGGACCCTCACCACAACGGCATTAAAATTTTGCCGGGGCAATTGGTGATGAAAGGGGCCTTATTTATTTTTCATTCCCTCCCCCAACAAAACCACAGCCTATCCACAGATGCTTACATGATAGATGTTATAAGCCTGTCTTATCCGTTAATTAGCATTTTTAGACCATTTAGATGTACAATTATATAGTGTCCTGAGTAGGTAGCACAACTTCGGCTGTAAAACAGGGAAAATGTTCTTTCTTACTTATCCCCTTCCTCTGTGGACTTTGGCCTTGACTTGCTCATAGCTGCAATATTACAATTATTATATTATCTATTCATATTGTAATGAAGCAATGTTCTTTTGTCTGGAGAAGGTGCCTTTATGAGCTCTGTTTGCTAAGCTTAGCTTGTGATGCAGCGTTGGACCAAATGGATCTATTAACATCCCAGCTGAAGCTACAGCTGTGAGACACTGTAGAAACTGCACCCCCTCCCACCCCACACGCCAATTATCTCAACTGTGTGTTAACTCTGAAGCCTAATAATGTATTTCTGAGGATGACCTCACTGGTTTGCAGCAAAAAGTTTTCCTGTGGTATGGGCAGGCACCGAGATTAAGGGCAAGTCATAAACGAAGTACAACATTAAGTCAAGTCCCAATTTACAAACAAAAAACTTGATATTTCACATTAAATGACTAAGTATGACTTTTAAATAAGTGGCTTTTCCTACTCTACAATGAGACTTTATAGCTTATGATTAAATGCTGTTATTTCTCACATCTTTATTGTAAAGGAAATTTGCATATATTCCTCGACAAGAAGGGTCTGTCAGCTACTGCTGACTCTTCCTCACGTGCTGACCTGATGAGAAAGAGGAGCCTCAGTTCAGAAATACTGCTGGAGGGCTGACCTCCCTTTCACCCACAGAAGGACTATGTATGTGTTGGGAGAAACCTGGTCTGTAAGAGCAGTGAAGATGCTCTTCTCAAAGCCTTTACTAAGGTTTAAACACAAATCTCAAGAAGGGGTGACTTCAGCTTGTTGTTTCAACTTGTTTTGAGCTACATCCCACCGTCTACCAAAGCCAAATCCCTAATTTTCCCAAGGTCACAGTAACTTGAATCCCCTTCTAATATTGGATATTTTTAATTGTCTATGTGCCTTTTTTGTTTCTGCTTTCAGCATCTGATGAATCCAGTATCCTTAATAAAGACCTTTCCTGAAAGATAAGACTGAGTAGGAAGGAAAGAGGTGACCTCCTCTGCCCACGTCAGCACTGTGAGCCTCAACATCACGCACGACTCCTCACAGAAACTCTTTGACACAGACTGTTTCTTACAGTGCAAAGGGGTATTGCAGAAAAACAGGCAAGTAAAAATCCCTTGTGGGCTCCTAGATGAAGTTACTACTACCATGCATCTGATTCAGGGAGTCCTGAGCCATGAACTGTTGAAGGCACTAAAGGGAGGCTGAGTAACACAACAAACATCCTTTTCTTATGTCCTTTCCTATGGGGCTGTTGCTGGCCACCAATGAAGACAAGATTTTGGGCCAAAAGAGGCTTTGTATGCAATATGGTGTTATTATCATAAAAACATAGAATCATTTAGGTTGGAAAAGACCTTTAAGCTCATTGAGTCCAACACTTCATCTGTGTGTCTGTTCAACCCCTCCAGGGATGGTGACTCCACCACTGCTCTGGGCAGCCTGTTCCAATGCCTGACAAATTTTTCCTAATATCCAATTTAAACCTCGCCTGGCACAACCTGAGGACATTTAGTCTCTTCTTATGTGTAAGTATGCTCGGAAGTCCGAAGATTCAAGCCTGATGGGGTCTTTCCTTGTCTACTTTTGACCTCTTACCACAATATAATCTGCCTGAAGAGTCAGGCAGCAAATCCCAAATCCAGTCTTTAGGTTCCTCCAGGCCTTCCCTTCCCATCTCTGACCTTCTCCTTTTTTTTTGTGATGACCCACTCATTCCCCATATAGCCGTGGCTTTGGACTCTGCAGGCATTAAGCCTCCAAGTGAGCACCAAGCAGCAGGAACAGATGAATGTTTAAGAAAACAACAATCCTATTTTCATGCAAATGTCCTTAGCGATAACAGAGAAATGAAGAGTAATATCCAGTATATTGGAGGTGCAAGCAGAACCGTTTCTAAGCAGACCGTTTTTCAAAGTTTTCCATTAGGACCTCGCTCCTTAAATACTCTCTGTGCACAGAGCTCTTGCCCACCTGAGGAGGAAGCCTGATCCATATGCATGATGGATCTCCTAGCAAGAGATGCAATCTGCAGATCTGCATCTCATTTGCACTCTCTGTGGTTTGACAAGTGTTGGCAAGGAGGCAGCACTGGGCGAAAACACACTGCAGATTGTTCATGAGCATCAAATGGGAAAAAAATACCTTTGGAATAGAGCAAGTCAGATTGAGAGCTGACAAAACTACAACAAAACTGAGGCCAAATGTGACAGTTTCTCCTTTCCTCCAACAGCCCATCAGCCTTTGCAGAGCCAAAGAGTTTTTTCTCCCTTTGCTTGGAGACTATTTGCCCTGGAAGCAGCTCCAAAAGTAGATATACAGAGGGACAAACATTGCCTCAGCTGTATTGCAGGAAAGATGAAGCCTGTGTTAGGCTGTCCAAGGCTGTAAAAGAGGTTTATGCAACTGAATCACTGCGCAAGTGGATAGATATTTGTAGGCTGGCAACAGAGCGGGCTGTCCAACCAGGTTTCTAAGGTCCTGGTCCATGTGCATTGCCAAGTTAGGGCATCCCAGAAGGTTTCGGGCATCACAGAAGTCACACAGAATCACAGAATCCCAGAATGTCAGGGATTGGAAGGGACCTGGAAAGCTCATCCAGTGCAATCCCCCCATGGAGCAGGAACACCCAGATGAGGTTCCACAGGAAGGTGTCCAGGCGGGTTGGAATGTCTGCAGAGAAGGAGACTCCACAACCCCCCTGGGCAGCCTGGGCCAGGCTCTGCCACCCTCACCATGAAGAAGTTTCTTCTCAAATTTAAGTGGAACCTCCTATGTTCCAGTTTGTACCCATTGCCCCTTGTCCTATCACTGATTGTTACCGAGAAGAGCCTGGCTCCATCCTCCTGACACTCACCCTTTATAGATCTGTAAACATGAATGAGGTCACCCCTCAGTCTCCTCTTGTCCAGCTCCAGAGCCCCAGCTCCCTCAGCCTTTCCTCACACGGGAGATGCTCCACTCCCTGCAGCATCTTCGTTGCCCTGCACTGGACTCTCTCCAGCAGTTCCCTGTCCTGCTGGAACTGAGGGGCCAGAACTGGAGTCCTCGTGGGCCTGACTGTCTGGGGCCACGTTTGCAAAGACACGTACGTTCAACCATTTCCTTTGCCATGGCAAGCAAAAATCAGATTATTCCATGTTCTTTCAATTGCTTTGGTCACTTTCAGTGTCTTGGTTTCATGGACTTGAAGCATCCACTGTGTCACCTGAAATGCTGCACACCGATGAGGTCAGTTAGAGATGTCCATGGGTCATTGTGAATTACTTCATTGCCAACCAGTCCCCAACACAGGCAGCAGGTAAGTCCTTGGAACTAGAGGATCTTGAACCATGAACCACTTCGGCAATTTTTTACACAGTGATAACAAAAAATGGTCCTTTAATTCTGCATCAAACTAGCTATTTGTGGGGTTTTGACCAGAAAATGCATTTATCACAAAGGTTTCAATGATGTCATTATATTTATTTGCATCATTGCAAACCTCAGCCTGAAGTCCCACTCCCCACCACAAGGGCAGGACAGCTGTAGTTCCCCACATTGGCCTTATTTTGAGAAAGAACATTACTGCCTCTATATCTTTTTTTTTCCTTCCATTTTTTACATTTAAAAGACACTGACTTAAGAGGTTTGACCTCAATGTGATTGAAGTGACAGAGGATGCTGTCCTCATTTACTTTCTTGGCACAGGAGGGTTAGAACATGGCACAGGGGTAAAAGAAACAGAGAGAAGGGACTTCTCTAGTCCAAATAAATGTTCTTAATTGCATCCTGATAGCATCTCTACATGCTCCTATTTGTGTCTGCAGCAACAAAGCATCTACATGAATACAGACTGCATTTCTCAAAGGCGGCGTCTCCTGTAGGGAACTGCAAATGGATCTTGGGTCCCGGCAAATTTTGACTGCATCAGAGAGAAAACCTAAAAAGCTCTTCACTTCCTCTTGAAACTTCTGCTGAGATTCTGTTTCAGAGCAGAATCACCACTCCATCTGCTCTTGCAGCTTCCCAAGTTTGCATTTTGCCCATCAAGAGGAAAGGACTATTTCCCAGTGCTGGGTGGGAAACACTATGGGCTATGAGATCATTTTCAATGTAAAAGTGACCTCATCATGATTGCTCACATTAACGATCGCTGTAATTTGGAAGTCATCCTAATAAATTCACTTATCTGCCTGAGGAGGAGTCATACATCCCAAATGTAATGGCTTTAAACTGACAGTTTGCCCAGAGATGTTGTTGATGACCCACCCCTGGAAGTGTTCAAGGCCAGGCTGGACAGGGCTTTGAGCAACCTGGTCTAGTGGAAGATGTCTCTGCTTATGGCAGGAGATTGAAACTAGATGAGCTTTAAGGTCCTTTCCAACCCAAACCATTCTATCATTCTATATAGAGTGATCACAAATCTGGCCTTTGATATCTGCCTTCACAGAGTCCAGGAAAATTCTTCTACCCATCACGTGTACACAGCTGTAGAACTCGTCTGTAGAACTCAGCTGTAAAACTCTAGGTTGTGAGATAATTTTAGACAGATGCTGTTAGAAGTAACTGAGGAATTAATCTACATGAACTAAGTCATGTATATTAAAGCAATGTCCAGATCAGGCTATAAACCAAACTGTCAGAAATCACTTTGTGGAAGTATCTGTTCCTTGATTTATGAGGACAGAGATGTAGCTCTTGCCAACTCAAGTTTGATGGTGACTTCTCCCTTGCTGTGGGAAATGGAGCTTTTAATGGAATTTCTGTTGCTGTGTGAGCAGGGGACCGTCTTTCCTAGTTCAGGTTCATATCCCTGGGATACTGCTGAACCACTAAAGGTGACCATCTGATCTTGATTTCTGGCAACTGAATAATTCAAAAGCTACTTATCTGCATTTTCAGGAGTGTTCAGGGAAGTCACTCCACAATCATTTATAGCTCAAATACTATGGTATTGGGTCAGACTCACTCGCCATTCCACTTACTTGATTGATGAGTCTCAAAATCTCAGAAGAATCATAAATTCCAGAGACAAATAGTCATTCATTAGGAAAAAAAAAAAAAAAATCAATGTAATCACTGTTTGTTATTTGACATTTTGTGTAATTTTAGTTTTACAGGCATCCAGTCAGATTTGAGTTACACCGTTAGATTTTGAGGACCAGTTATGTACTATACAGAGGGAGCAGCCACTCTGAACAATTCATAACTGGCCGACTGGAGAAAAATCTGTTTCTAGGCGTTTCCAGGTGAAAATTCATCACAGAAACAGAATCCTATGAATCAGCATTAAGTAATGAACAAGAAAAAAAGGGCAAATGTATCAGACCTGCTGCGAATGAAAAGTAATTGCCAACACCAGCAGCAGCGAAGTTTTAACTACTTTTAACCAGGGTTTTGATCCAGACTTTGGGGATAATAATGGGAGTCTTGCTTTTGACATCTCCATCCTTTGGTCAGGCTCTTTTTACTGCAAAGTTTTCCTCTCCGGCACAACTTGGCATGCAGTGTATGTTCTCCACAAAGCACTTAAAAGCAAAAAAGGTAATTCAGCTGTTTTACTTTCCTGCCTAGTGGGAGCTCTGCTCAGCGCTCAGAAATGTATGCAAGTGTGTGACTAATGTACAGCAAAAAGACTCAGGATGGAGCCACTTTATTCATTGTTTGATATTGTTCTTTGTTGCTCAGTGTTTTGTAAATCCCCCTGGTTATGGAGACATTTTTATTAGAGAATACATTTTGGAAAATGGGGTTCCGCAAAAATGAAATTTCAGAGGTGTGTGTCTCAGCATTGATTTTTGTATTTGTAATAACACACTATAGCATATCTTGTTTTATATCAAGAGGATAAAATGTCCCTAACACAGTGATCTCCATTCTGTGGTAATGGATAAAGCCTGTTTATGAGATGTCATTTATTCCACAATAGACAGTAAATAAAAGCCATTTCAAGCTTCGGTTAAATCAAAGCTTGTTCGGGATTTCAGCAGATTTGCAAATTACCTTTGGGACCATTTTCAGTTTCAGTTGTTTTCCCACATGCTATTGACTATCCATGTTTTACTATAAATACTACTTCTTGCTCGCTCGCTCTCTGTCTCACACCAAACCCTCGGATTGTAGAGTGATTTGTAAAGACAAGCAGATAAAGTAAATACACAGGACTGTATTAAAATTTCTTTCCCGTCGATGTAACAGAAATAAAACTACAAGATTCAATAGCAGACTGAAAGCCAAAGGAGAAGACCTTGGACACAGATTTCTGGAAAGCCCAGAGATCTTTGTGAGATATTATTAAGGCAACAAAAGAGAAGAAGAAGAAACATAGGGTTTTGTCCAAAAATATCTATGAAAAACTGTCTCATATCAGCCATTTCAGCTTTGGCATTTAGTACTGATAGTGGCCATAGTCATAGGAGGGTTCTCAGACAACTTGTTCCGTCCTTGCTCTGGTTTGTAGATGGAAGGGTTAACATCGGCACATGAAGAATGAAGGGTCCTTGGCCTCTGGACTCAGAAAGTAACTCACTGGTCTGAAGTCATCACACAAAACAATATAATTTAATCAGAATATCATACATATGCTACTTTATAAACACCAAGACAAAGATATCAAGTGTTTTAATACGCAGTGAAGGAATTTGGTTTCTTGGGGTGGGTTTCTGCTGTCCTAAGAAAAATGGTCTACCTGAGAAGAAATGCAATTTTGAGACAACCAGAACTTTTTGGAAATTCAGAGTCAAGGCAGTTCTCTCACCTGATCGGGAAACAAAAATCACACTACAATGTTTGAAACAAAAAGGCTTCATCTGTTCTCCAGTGGGTTCACAGAGGGTATTAATCATAGAATCACAGAATAGTTTGGGTTCAACAGGAACTCCAAAGGTCATCTAGTCCAATCCTCATGATCATATAGGACAGACAACTTACAGTCCATTAGTTAGAGTATGGATCTCTTGGCTTCAGATGCCATCTCCACCTATACTTTTACTTTGTTTTTGCTAGAAAATCTTCCAAAGAAGAAAGACATTTTGCTTGAGCCTTTGAAATGTCCCATTTTTTCCCTAAAACTCTATGATTTCCAAGCCACTGAATACTCTGAAACATTCAGGATAGGATTTATATTCCCATATTTGAATTCTTTCCTTGTAATACTTGAGTCAAAAATCAGTCACTCACAAAAAACATCTCTATGAATTATTTTGTTCCTTGAAGCTATTTCTTGTTAGCTATTCCTGCATTCATTTTACGGTTGCCTTTTAAAATCTTGGTGGCTGTCAGTAAAGGGAAAAGTGACACTATTTTACTCAACAACACCTTTCAGAAGGCAAAAAAACTGTGCACAAGTAGATACCAGGCAAGCCCTATTTCTGACCTCAGTTGGGCAGAACCACCGATCCCAGCTCTTCCCACTTCCAGCTGCTCAGATTTGGAACCACAGTCTTTGCTGTAGACCTTAGAGGCCTCTGAGGTGGTCCTCCAAAATGTCTATCCTTGAACAGTACTGAGTTTCAATCTAAATATCTTGGAACTGCATGAAGAGGAACAAACCTATTTTCAATTCTGTAACCACTAGAGAACCATATTGCCACAGGAAAGTGAGATAGGTTCCCTTCTAGTGCATATCCTACTAGAAAGAGTCACATAAAACCATTAACTCAAGTAGCTCAACCTTGGAGAGATAACTCAGACCCATCACTCAATACACAACAATGTGTATGATGTGTTGTGAGTGAGGAAAGCAAGAAAAAGGAGCTCCCATCCTCCCAGTAGGATATTGCGTCGTAGGAACAGCTATTAGACAACCAGTTCTAAAGCCTTTAGATGGTTTTGTAGTTTTAAAAGTGACCTGGCACAGTCCTAACAGTTGTTCTCTCTCTCTTGGGTACCTTTAAGTCAGAAACTCCAAAAACGAAGAACTGAATTGATCACCATAAAAAATGTTAACAAGGGCTCTGGCTACACAGAATCACATTTCAAAGCATTTTTGCAGTTTCTGCGTTTGAAGATGTAGGGTGTTTTGTCCTTTAACTGGGCTTTGACCAAAATTCTTGGGGAAAAGGCAGGAAAATTGATTTCAAAAGCCTTCTTTTGGTGATGCTCAGGAAGAATCTTTGAAATTCTTATGACGATACGTGCTCTGAAACACAGTAGTAAACTGAAACACAGTAGTAGACTCTGAAACACAGTAGTAAGCTGGTAGGGAACCAGACAGGCTTCCAGTGGAAAATCTTCTTGCATTTCAGTGGAATTTCACTGAAAATGAACTTGTTCTCTGAGGAATATTTCTGCTCAGAAGAATGAGGGATTTTTTAAAATTCTTGCTGGGAAATTTGCAGACCCCTTCTGATGAGGGATAGCTTTGAGCAGAATCCTTCTGATAGTCCCCAAACTAATGCTTTTTGAGAGGTTTCAAATTTTTACCGGAGTCCCAGTTTTCATTCTTTTTCCAAACAAACTCACTTTGAAGTGCCATAATATCCCAGGTGATGTAAAGGGCAATGTCCTTTGAAACATCTCTGGACTTGTGCGACTTGTAATGCACAAGTTGCTTCCATGGGATGACTGATATTCCCAAAAGTATATCACTTACCTATTTTGCTGCAGCATGACCCATGCCAGGATCTCTCTGCCTCAAATGAGTCATGTGTTGCCAGTAGACAAATGCCAGATATTCATGGAAATGTTTGCAGTTTTCCCCAAGAACGCTGGAGAAAACAGTTGCTCTACCTAGATGTTGGATTAAGAACAGGTTTTGATCATTGGTTACCTTTTTTATAGTATTTTAAGGTTATCACTTTTCCAATCAGACAGTAAATATGATCTGGATAGGTGCTCACACACATAATTATTCTTTCATAGAGAACTCACAAAAAAAAAAAAAAGACCATTTGGTCTCTTGATATTTCTAACAAAAGGGTTTATGTTGCAGAATATTACTATGTATATCAGATATCTACATTCCGCATTACACAAGGATTACACTTTCCATCTTTTTCTGATACAGAGAAGCACTCTGGAGAAAGATTATAAAAAAAAGCAGTTCTGGATATGGCACCGGTGTACTGAATGTAGGAATTTAATTTCTTTACAGTTTTGCCTGAAAGTACCGTTACAGTTAAAGTTGTGTCAGCACTTTCATTAGAAACAGAGTTTTGATTTATAACACCGGCCGCAAATAATTTGCTGCTGGCTGAAATTCAGTGTAAGGTCTCTGGCCAGGGGAAACGTTTTAAACATTTCTAGAGAGCTTGTTTGAAACAAGTTCTATTATACTGACGTTGCACAGAAGCTCTCCTTAGATTTTAGTAGGTGAAACTAGATTAAAAAAAAAAATATATATATAGAAAAGAAAACAAAGGGTTATTTTGACAGATCACCTTATTTTCACTTAGTTTTTTTTCTAAATTAAGAAGTACCATCAAAACTAAGCGACATTTAAAGGAAATTGTCAGTGAACACATATTTGGTGTAAGTGTTCCCAGCCCATTACACCACACTCTGTTAGGTTAATGTGCATTTAAAGCACTTTATGAAGCCGTGCTCAGTGACTCCACTATTCCTACTTTATTAGCTGGGCGTTAGTGAACCCCAGCAGCATCCATGGTACACACTGTTGTTTAGATTAATTTAGCGCTGGTGAGTGTTGTCAGGCTGACAGCAGAGGGGATGAGCGACTATTGTAACCTGGACGGTTACAACACGACAGCTCCCGCTTCCTACAGCCGCTGCCTGGAGGCACCATGCTGAGCAACAAGAGTGAAACTCAACCCCGTGTCCATCCAGCCACCTGCCCCTCAGCGATGGATAGTGGCATGGACAGCAAACAAACTATTCCTGGTGTAGCTGGCCACCAGAAACTCCCCCAAAATGACCACTGGGAAGTCCTGCAGGCTTCCTATAGAGCAGTGGTGGAGCCAGTGGTGATCCTGAGGTGGAAGAAGAAACTTCTTCTCAGTGAGGGTGACGGAGCACAGGAACAGGCTGCCCAGGGGGGTTGTGGAGTCTCCTTCCCTGGAGACATTCAAAACCCACCTGGACATGTTCCTGTGTGACCTCATCTAGGCATTCCTGCCCTGGCAGGGTGATTGGACTAGATGATCTTCTGAGGTCCCTTCCAATCCCAAACATACTGTGATACTGTGATAACTTACCGCATCTTCTGCCATCAATCCATGCAAACCCCACTGGTGGGAGTCTGGTACTAGAAATGTCCTGCTACCTACGGAATTATCCAAATTAGGGTTATCAGGCATTGGAACAGGCTGCCCAGGGCAGTGGTGGAGTCACCATCCCCGGAACAGTTTAAAAGACAGAGATGTGCTTCTTAAGGACATGTTTTGGTGACAGTGTTGGGTTAACAGTTGGACTCAATCATCTTGATGGTCTTTTCCAACCAAAATGATTCTATGCTCTGGCGTTATTTTCTAAAAAAAAGGGGTCCATATTTCAAACACCTTCTTTCTGAAACATCCTTCATCTAGGTCTCCTAATGGTGAGTGCAACAGAGGCTGTGGAGAACCCATGAGATTTTGGGATTAAATCTGTTTCTTCTCTCTTCATCCAGACATTTTCTCCCATGCTGACCCTCCAAAACAACAAAAGCATCATGTAACACAAATGGAAATCCTGTGTTTGGTGCACACTCGTATGATTGTATTTGGAAATGTAATACTAAATTTCACACGGCCAATTAAGAGGAGTGACATTCCCAAGCACGGGAACTTGATCACTACGCTTCAGATTGTCAAAACAGACCTTGTTCCTGTTTTGGCCAAGCAGCTAATCCTCAGTCAATTTCTAGGCAGGACTTGAGACTTAGATTGGTCCAGTGACCCCTCCAAGCAAGTCTTTTGAACAGGGCAGCTCTGCTTTGGATTACGAAATCCAGAACATGAATGCAGACTATACCATGTTAGCTGGCTGCAGTGCTACTAAACAGCCCTGGACATGTTTAATTTATTATATGAATAAAGTTTTTATATGAATTGAACACTGGAGACTCTGGATTAAGAAGTAGGAGCTTGCGGCCATGTCCACCAGATTCTGGCACCTGCTGTCCTGATCCACCATGGAAGAAGATGGACCTACACTGGGGCAAAAATCTTCTAGTTATTATCTAGACAGCGTGATTTTGTGGGCAGGTATGATGTCTTGCAGGGAATATATACTGCATCTGGCACAAGGGTACACAAACCTCAGCTAGAAAACAGAGATGTTATAACAGCACAGAAGTAAATTAGCAGAATCTGTCTAAGTAGTTTTTTGAAAAAGCTACAGAATAAGTATA
Organism: Streptopelia decaocto; assembly: GCF_964273445.1. Lineage (NCBI taxonomy): Eukaryota > Metazoa > Chordata > Aves > Columbiformes > Columbidae > Streptopelia > Streptopelia decaocto. The sequence goes on from NC_138657.1 coordinate 79,558,619, forward strand.
AATACTCTTGAAGATGAAATGACAACTCTGCTGTCCTTTCTACCAATGCTCCCCACCCAAGTCAAGGTGCAGAAAATGAATAAAAATTTGGAGGAGAAGATCAAGAGGTAAATTTGAGTCCACCACCCCCAGGGTGCCTGGGGGTCCCGTGGGGCAGGGGAAGGTGCTGAGATCCCAACTCCTGACTTCCCCGGCACAGCTGTGCTATTGGGGCCTTTTTAATGCCACAGCTCATGTAAATAAAATCCTTTTACTGCGAATCTTAATTAAAGGAATGATTGTTCCTGGCCATCACTTGAAAGGCAAATGTTTTAATTGGTTCTGATGTCTTTTCCTGCGTAAGCTTCTTTTTTTTTTTCTTGTTTTTATCCCCAGAAGCCGTATATCCAAGGGAGATTGCTTTCCCTTGCTGTCTGTCCTGTAAGGGTCCAGCAGTGATGGGGAGACGAGCCAGTTTAAGGGGCTATCGAGTGAAACGCACACATGAGTTAAAGGGCAGGGGCTGTTTAAGATCCCAAAGTGTCATTAGCAGTAACATGTCACATAAAATGAGGGGCAGATTTCCATTTTCATTTGAACTTTCAGGTGTTTAGTAATCCAGAAGCTTTATTTAAGGACTGACCTTTAACCTGGCCTGTCATTCCAATTGCAAGGAGTTGATGGCCACTGGGAATCAATGGGCAGCATGAAGGTCACTTCCTAGAAAAACTGTGGCTATCAATGTGTCAGTTCCAATGAAGTATTATAACAAAGCAGGCAAAGAGCCTATCTGGGTCTACAAGGCACCAGCTTGCTCTCAGGCTGCCTCTCTCCCTGTCTTCAGCTATTTTTGTTAAGGCAAATAGAAATCAGCTGCTATTTAACGATTATATGTTTCTGAAGGCACATGGCGTTTTCAGTTCTGTGGGTGGCACAAGGGGGGCGGTTAGAAATCCAACACTCACCAGCAGAAATCCCCTTATTCCTCCACACCAAGCATGGCAGCAGAACCTGAGAACTTGTTGTAGAGCTACTGGTCCAGTGAGACCTGGGCAACACCTTCTGGTGTGGCCATGCAATGCAGTGGCCATGCAATGGTTTCCTTCTTGGTGGCCTCCAAGATGGAACTTGAATCCTCAGGCAGGATCTGGCTGTTTGCAGCATCTCCAGGGTGACACTGGGGAGGCCAGACCTCAGTTCCTGGGGTCAGTTTTGGGCCCCTCACGCCAAAAAAACCCTTTGAGGTGCTGGAGCAAGTTAAGAGAAGGGAACAGAGCTGGAGAAGGGGCTGGAGCACAAGTGTGATGGGAGCGGCTGAGGGACCTGGGGGGTTCAGCTGGAGAACAGGAGCTGAGGGGAGACCTTCTAATCTCTGAACTGCCTGAAAGGAGGTTGGAGCCAGGGTGGGTCGGGCTCTGCTCCCGAGGAACAAGCGCCAGGATGAGAGGAAATGGCCTCAAGTTGTGCCAGAGAAGATTCAGATTGGATATTAGGAAATATTTCTTCATGGAAATGGTTGTTGGGCATTGGAACAGGTTGCTCAGGGCAGTGGTGGAGTCACCATCCCTGGAGGGGTTAAAATACACGTAGATAAGGTTCTCAGGGACATGAGGTAGTGCCAGGGTTGGGTTAAGAGTTGGACTCGATGATATTGAGGGTCTCTTCCAACCAAATGATGCTATGATTCTATGATCACTTTTGTGCACCAGGAGAGGAAGGAGCATGGTGAGAACTGCCAAGGGAACACACACACACATGGGGACAAGGCAGGAGGAGCAGCATGTTGGGATGATGTTCGTGTCACATTTAGCTCAGCATGCTTCATTGGACCTGAAGAAGAAAAAAGCACATCAAAGTTACAGTCAACCTGACCTGATAACACAACTGTGGTTAAAATGTACATTTACTGACACAAGGATTTGCTTTGGAGTTTGCCATAGAGGTTCACATTTGTGTCTTGGCCAAAATCTGCCATATCTGTGCAGTGAAGCCTGTTTGTAACAATCTAAAGCCTGATTTTTTTAATTTTAAGAACTTTAAGTTTTCAGGAGCAGATCCCTGAAGTAACTCAGACCCCAACTCCTCCTGTGTGCAACAGGCACTGGGTAGCCACTACCTTCTGGGTCCAGACAGTGAAGGTTTTGACTTGCAGGATCAAGGATGAGAATGAGTGCTAGTCAAAACATCCCAAAAGTCTTCAACATCCTTGTCCTGTGTTGGGCAGCTCTCTTCAGCAAATTGCATCTAGGGGCTGGGAATCTCCCCTATAGGAAGGTTCCTTGAAAAGTGTTTTGAAAGACCTTTATGATAAAATAATTACAGTGATTTATTATCAGCATTTTTGGATTCTGGCAAATCTTGCAAGATCTTCCCCATCTGTAACCGTTCTCATGGACAAACCCGTTCCCAAGAAATCCTGTTGAATATAAGTTTAATTTAAATCTCTTTTCCATTCATAGGAGCTGGAAAAAAACCCACCTTTTTCTTGTTACACTTAGTGATTGTATATTAAATAACTGATTAGATCACTAAGTATGCAGACCCCCTGTGCAAAACAAATCTGAAGTCTGTAACTGTCTATCACATGAGTAAGACACTGTCTGTAAAAGGTCAATTTGACAGAAAATAATGAATCACTGAACAAATTCAAAGTTCCAATTCTGAATTAAAAACCGACAAATGTGACCAAAAGAACCAAACAAAACCAAAAGACAACAACAACAACAAGAAGAAGAGAAGCACAATCAAAGGTTTAGATTTAATGTAACAACATATAGATATTAATTGGAACCGGATCGGAGAAAGACCATTAGAGCATTTTATCCCTGAAGGTAATAAACCACATGCAAAAGTAAAAAACATAAAATACACTAATATCAAATAGAGGCAGTGCAGTTTGCTAAAGATGTCGTTGATATAAGGCACTGGTGTCCAGCTTACACGCACAGATAAAGTGAAGCTCAAATATACATGAAGTCCACTTATTTGTGATTTTGGGCCCAGCCCTGCACTCCATCAGCCTCTAAGTATTTCAGTCCCTGAAGAAAGGAATAAAGTCTCTTTAGGAATTTAAACAAGTGAGTCAAATCATGTACTGAGATAATCTGCCTGGATCTTATTTATAATTCACAACACTTTCTTTTTAACTCCTTTGTTTCCTCTTATTTCCATTATTTGTATGCTGTTATTAAAGAAAATAAAAAGTATTTATCATGCAAATGGACTGTTTCAAAGCTTTCTACACATAGCTGATTGCTAATTATATATGATCACATTTAATTTTATCAAATGGATTTTAAAATGTATTTATTCCCACGCCCTGCCCCTGCCTTGAAGATTGAAATATTGGATATAAAACACAAAGATGAACACATTATTTTTGCAAACAAACAGACAAGCAAGCAAACAAGCATGATTCTTACCCCTGGTAAGCTAAATCCTGATTTTAGTGACCCTCAAATAGATGGAGATTAGAATCCGTCTTTCAGTGGAATTGCATGGAGTGGGGAATATTCTGTACATTCATGTAATTTGCCTTTTATTTCCAACCCCCCCTTCATTCAAAGGGTCTACACTGCTCTCACCTTAAATGTACTTTGCCTAATTTACACGGTGACAGTTTCCTCTGTGCACACGACATTAACGAAACCACTAACTATAGAGCAAATAAACCACATGGGAAGGGAGCGTCCTGGGTGTTGAGGGTACACTAAGGAATCAAGACGATTCGGGCTGGTTATTGTTCTGATTTTTTGGGTTTTTTCCCTTTTTTTTTGTTTCGGAGCTGGAGATCCCCTAGCAAAGACCTGGAAGCAGCCTGAGTTTCCATGCAATAAAGCAGCAGTGAGAAAAGCTCAGAGTAATTAAGTGGCTGACGCACAGAAGAAGCCGTTACAAAGATTTGACTAAATTGCCCATTCATTAGTAGCTCGGCATGGAAGGAGAATTACAAATAGACAATAGAGCCTGCAGTAATTCAATCTAACCTTGTACTTACAGAAAACAATGAGATAATGAACAGAAAAATTACCAGGCACATATTGCATTTTTTGTTGAAGAGGAGGAGGAGGGGGGATCGGGTTGGGATTGGGGGGGATGGAGGGATGGAAGTGGGGGGATGCTGGCGAGAGCGGCCTGGCACATGTAACACTAATGGCATCGCTCAAGCTGAGCAAACGTTTCTCCAACACAATCATAGTTCTCAGTCTAAGGGCCTCTGGGGAGCTGAGATGAGGCTAGATCGTGAACAAAAAAATGTAATTTATAAGGCGTCTGTGGACTGGAATTTATCATCGGATCCGCTCGCCGCCGCTCAATTGATATGTAGTTGATTTCAAACAACACCCCCCAGGCACCCACAGGGAACATTTTTTAGATTTTACGCTTGGATATATCTGTTTAACTCGCCATTTACCAAAACAACGGCTGATGACAGCACAAACAAGTCACTCCAGAAAAAAAAATAAATAAAAAATACACACATACACACAAGCGCGCTCCCCTAGATAGGACTAAACTACAAGCTTTAGGGCTTTGCTGGGTTATGGGGAGGAAAAAAGCAGAGACAGAGGCTGAGCTTGGGATGTATTTTGCAGGGAAGACATGGATGAATCGTCCACTCAGTTTTTAAGCCCACATTGGATCTCCCCACTGGTATGTTTTCGCATTTTCTTCCCCGGGCGAGCATCACATAGGGCCCATCCACCGACACAGACGTTGGGGCTGGTGGGTCTGGGAGGGGGTTGTGGGGGTGAGGCAACCCCAATGTGGGTGTTCAACATGACAGGAGGTTTGCAAATCACAGCAAAGGGCGCACATAATGTCCTTTGTTTCAAGGCCAGATGTCCCAATGGTGCTGCTCTTTCCTGACATGGGCACCGGGAAGAGGTGTTGGGGTGTGTGGGTGGAGGGATGGAGAAGAAAAGTCAACATCTCTGTATTTCACTGCTACCACGGATTTGAAACCATCATCCTCGTTGTATAAGAGATCTCATTGCCTGTGCTAATAAAGTGCTGCTACTTCCCATCTTGCAAGAGAAGTTGTGAAATTCCCACCGATGAATTTTACTATGAATACAAGAAATCTCCCCTGGCTGAGCCAGTTTGTACAATAAGTTTCTGTTGCATTTACTCTCAAAGGGAAGAAAAATAATGCTGACCTTAAACTATTTCTTGTAATACTTTCTCAGCATTGCTTAGAAACCCTGGACTCGAGCCCTCCGTAGTGCTAGGTGCTGTACAGACATACAACCTGGAGGTCACCCTGCTCCACACAGCTCACTGGGAAACCTAAAGTAGGAAGTTTAAGAAAAGTGCAGTTTTTTGGAGGTGTCAGTGAAAGTTACGTTGGGCCACCCCACAAAAATGTGTTACCTTCTTCAGGACACTCATTAATCAATATTCAAAATAAGTACCTGAATAAGGCAAAGAACAGCTGCCAAACGGAGATGGCATTTGGTTGCTCTACTGAGATAATTACTGAATGTGGAAGAACCTCTCCAGGGGTCACAGACCACATGTGAATTAAACAGCTGTGGTGTCACTGCTGTTGTGGGGCAGGTCTACCCACTGTTGTCCTGTTCTTGTACATCGTCAACACAGAGCAAACCCATGTGACCTGTGGAGAGGTTTTATCATAGAACCACAGAATGTCCTGAGTTGGAAGGACCCACAAGGATCATTGAGTCCAACTCCTGTCCCTGCACAGAACACCCCACAGTTTACACCATGTATCTGAGGACGTTGTCCAGTCTCTTCTTGAACACTGTCAGGCTTTGGGCTGTGACACCTCCCTGGGGAGCCTGTTCCAGTGTCCAGCACCCTCTGCGTGAAGAACCTTTTCCTCATGTCCAACCTGACCCTCCCCTGGCACATCTTCCTGCCATTCCCTGGGGTTCTGTCATTGGTCACTAAAGAGAAGAGTTCAGCACCTGCTCTTCATCCTCCTCTTGTGAGGAGGCCATAAGTGCGATGAGGTCTCCTCTTAGTCTCCTCCAGGCTGAACAAACCAAATGACTTCAACCGCTCCTCATATGGCTTCCCCTTGAAACCCTTCACCAGCTCCATAAGCCTCTTATGAACACTCTCCAGTAGCTTTATATCTTTTTTATACTGTGGCACCCAGATGTGCACACAGTGCTCCAGGTGAGGCCGCACCAGTGCAGAGCAGAGCATGAATGTTTTGGGGATGTTCGAGTGATGACTGGGATAAGATATAGTGCAAGGGGTAGGTGTTCACCAGGGGTTTGGGAAGAATCAGAGGTGATGCAGGGTAGGAAGGAGACAGCGTGGGAAGATACGGGACCTGGTGGGAATAGATCCACCAGCTGTTCAATATGGACACACTTATGGCACAGGAGCAAATCCACCAAGCAGCTCAGCAGCAGCTGGCCATCAGTCAGTCCATCTGTTAGGCATCTCCCAAGAAAAGATCATTAAACAAGTAACTTGTTTTTTGAAAGGCCACAAAATAAACACTGTATCCCAAATCCACAAAGTCAGTATCTGATCTGTGAGCATTTATTTTCCCCTCACTGGTTTCTCCCGTGATACCAGTTGACTTCAAGAGGGCTCTGCCATTTTCACCAGGCAGAGAATCAGCCCTTTTTGCTAGGTGGAAAACAGGTCTTCCTGATCCATGATCCAAACGATTGGGCCATGTTGGATCAGCTAAGCCCCACCTGGAGTCCTGTGCTCGGTTTTGGTCCTCACTATGCAAAAAAGCTGTGGATAGGCTGGAGAGGGTCCAAAGAAGGGCCACAAAGATGATCCGAGGCCAGAAAGCCGCCACATTAGGAAAGGCTGAGAGAACTGGGCTTGTTGAACCTTGAGAAGGCTGTGAGAAGACCTCATCACCGTGTTCCACTACTTAAAGGGTGACTACAAAGAAGATGGAGACTTTTTTTGCAAGGAGTCATATGGAAAGGACAAGGGGCAATGGGTACAAGTTGTTCCTGGGGAGATTTTGATGGACACAAGAGGGAAATTTTTCATTATGAGAACAAGCCACTGGAATAATCTCTTCAGGGAAGTGGTGGATTCCCCAACAATAGACACTTTTAAGATCCAGGTGGACAGGGTGCTGGGCCATCTTGTTTAGACCAAGCTGGTGCCAAGAAAGTTTGGACCAGATGATCCTTGTGGTCCCTTCCAACCTGGTATTCTGTGATTCTATGCTTCTATGAACTGCAAAAATTCTTTCATTAGCCAAGCCCAAGAATTGCTACATGGCTCCTTACTGCAGGTTGTAAATGACAGCAATCACCTAAGCACATTCTCACCTAAGATGTTTCCTCTGTATTTACAAAATATTTTCTGACATATAAAATCTCTCCATTCATACTGAAAAGTGTGTGAAAGGGAAATCCGATGTACGGAGCGCAAAAGCCCTATACAACTGATGGCTGCGGAGTCAATTGGTATTCTCTCACTAAGAAAAGGCTTTCTAACACAAAAGACCACAAATGATTGCACAGGATCCAAAGGATTGTGGCTAGAGCTGCATAAAATGGTTTGGAATAAACATTACTCATGGAAATATCACATAACTTAATGAGCCAGACATGAGCTTTCAGTAGGAAAAGAAAAAAAATGCAACATTTCAAGCTTAGAAATGCTGCCTTGGGTTTACTTTGTTTTTTGTCTCCCTTCAAAGTGTCTCCCTTCAAATTTGCAAATTATGTTCTTTATGGGTCTTGTTGTGGTCTAAAAGTAAGTAGGTTCATGGCTGGATTTGTGGCAGCATGGTCTATCTTGTGAATTAATCTGGAGCTTGCAGGATTTGCTAAAGTTTGGTCATCAGAAGTCACTGGGTCACAAAATCATAGAATGTCCTGAGTTGGAGAGGACCCACAATGACGATCAAGTCCAGCTACTGTTCCTGCATATGACAACCATACAGTGCACACCATGTGTCAGAGGGTGTTGTCCAAATGCTTCTTGAATATTGTCAGGCTTGCGGCCGTGACAGCTTCCTTGGGTCTGAACACTGGGGACCTCTGGATCACTGTCCCCAGATGAACGTGCACAGTACACCCAGCCCAAACTCCCTTCTCAAAGTCATGGTAAGATCCAGTGTCAAAACTTCTCTTCTGGTTTTTAATTTCAGAGCCAATGCTGGCTCTCAGCTTATTCAATAGAAAGCAGATAATTTAACGTAAAGGTTGATGATTATCCAGTGAATTTACTCAGTAAATTGAGTAATCAGCAGACGGATTTGTAGAATACATAATTTTCAGAGAAACTTCATAGTAGTATTACTTATATATTGTCACAGTTTAACCCAGTTTCTTAAGGAAGTCTGTTACCTTATCATATGTGTGTCTCCATCTGAGTGTTTCCCTGATACATTTTTATAGTATTTCTTTGTTTCATCCAAAATTGATAAGATGGAAATCTCCAACATTAGCCAGTCTTTACAAATTATATGATTACAAGCAGGCTGAGGGCAGAAGCCTTCTGAAGGCTGAAATTCATATCTTAAAGCCAACATGAGAGACCTTACAAATTCCTCCAAATACAGAAAACCTTTTAGCTGAGTTTGTTCCCTCTTAGATACCAACAACTGTCAATCCCAGGACACAAATCCACAAACCACCATGTTTCATCTGTTCTGATGCCAATGAGATATTTGCTGTTGATCACCTTCAGAAGACACAGGAGAGCAACTCAGTTCTTATCAGAGAGATTTCAGACCTAAATATGAGGAAAGCCCAAACTCACCAGTGATGAAGAAGCAGCTGTTATTGTTCTGGATGTTCGCTTTTAATGTGCTGAAAAATTGCTCTAAAATTGAGGTTCCCAAACCCATAAAAACCACTTTGGACAAGGCAACTATCTGCAGACATGAGGTGCTAGAGCTTGCAAGATTGTGCAGGGTGATGGGATCTTGGGGTACCTCTGTTTCATCTCTTACTGGAGATGGGACACAGGCAGATCTTGAAGGACATGTACACTCTTGCTTTTGTTCTCGCTAATGACTTGCACTGATTTTTTTGGCAGCAGGCCCAAAAAGAAACTTAACCTTTACCCAGGACAACCAAAATCAGATCTGAACAGGGGTAACCACATTGGCCCAAGTCTACTGACTTTTGCTAGAGGATCACTCATAGAATCATTTTAGTTGTAAGAGATCTTTAAGATCATCGAGTCCAACCATTAACCCAGCACTACCAAGAATCTTCCTTAAGATAATCACTGAAAGGATTTTCACACCGTCCCTGGGATCCTGGAGGTTTTGAGGTTTCTTTACACTGGACTGGAATGTCCTGTGCCGATTCCTGCCTGTGGTGTCCAAGCAGGTCCAGACCCTTCCACCACCAGATTTCAACTGTGGGATCATCATAGTGGACATGGTTCAATTGGGGACTTGCCGGTGTTAGGTTAACAATTGGACCCGATGAGGGTCTTTTCCAACCTAAATGATTCTATGACTTCAGGAAAACTTTTAGTGTGAGGTATAATGCTTTTGCTATGAACATGGCAAAGTGACTCATGAGCGTGAGTTGGGGTTCAGATCACCGCTCTCCACTGACCCCAGTCTGGAGTTAGGAGGTAAAATGGCTTTTGTTTTGACTTTCCCCTCTAAGTGAAGCAAATGGAAGCGCAGTGTTATGTCAGCCGTGGCATGCCAGCAGCGCAACTATTTTCACCGTGGCAAAATGTCTTTTTTCTTTCCTCCTGGATCACACAGTTCCTTTGACAAGGAAGGGTAAAGACCCTCAAGGGTTCTCAGAGAACATCAATATGTTTTGTATTTAATGTGCTGGCTCGGTTACAGCAAATTAAGGAGAGTGGGCCCGGTACAAGATAATGCAGCCTGCAGTTCCTCACTCCCTAGCCGAGTGGTATACACCGAAAATGATACTCCAGTGTGGAGAAATACTGCACATTACATCCCCCTGCAGAAACAGAAGAGACATTAGGCAAAGCCCTGACTCTTAATGGTACACATCAGGAAAACATCTGAGCTTGGGCCTTCAATCACAAACGCTGCAGGATTTAAAAATGAATAAACTTCACATTGTGATTCTCTTATTTATCCTTTATGCAAATTGTCCCTGGGAGGACACATTATGTTCGCTGCGTGGCACAGTGCAGACCCACATTAAAGCATGGAGGGCCACTCTTATGTAACGCACAATCCTCTCGGCCCCTTCGTGCGGTTTGTGGTGCAAAGAGAAACAAACACACACACACACAAAAGCCAACCTCAACCCGCAAACCTAGAAATATATTCCCCTTTGACTGCTGAAAATATCTCAGTATTAAGCAAAGAAGTGGCTCAGAAAAATCTTTCTCTCTTTTCCTGGTTACTGGTCTGTGACAGGAGACGGCAAGAGTGGAAAAATCTCTTTGCAAATTAAAAATATATAAACAAGAGAAGCAAATATTTTAAAATACTATGTCTCTACAAGGTAGCAAAGAAGTTTAGACAAATATAATGCATTAATTCACATGGCCACAACCCCTTAAAGCCAGCCCGTTAGATAACCTCTCTTATAAGCTCCCTCTTCTCAATGGGACACAGACACATAGAGTTGATCGACATTATTTTTCCTGGGCAAAATCTCTTGCCCGCTTCAAGCTTTTCATTATTAGCACAAATCTTCCCCGGTGTCCTTGAACAAGCATCCGCAAGATGACTGGATGGCAGAGAAGCAAACAGCCCCTACACGTGAAAAAGGAATGGGAAGAGAGTTCAGGGACTTGGCCACAAAATTAACTGCTTCAAAAGACACAGGGAAGACCTGTTAAGTAGAGCTCCAAGGGCAGACTACCAGGTGGGTCAAAACACCATAATCACAAATCCATCCTCTTTAACATCATCTGAGCAATTTCCTAATACACTTCCAGCCTTCCTAGGCTACAGTAGAGCGAGCGAGGGGTCCTGCATTTAATGTCACCTCTGTGCTGTGTAATTATGGCTGAAAAACAATCCAGGCTGAATAAACCTGTTGTGTCAATGAAAATATGATCTATGCCTCCGTAAGCGCTTCTTCTGAATGCAGGATGTCATTCAACCCGCTCTTCTCCATCCAAGTCACACCTCAAGTAGATGCTTGTGGGGAAAGGGAAGCGTTGAGTCCAGCTCTGGGTCCTCAGCACAGGACACACATGGACCTGCTGGAGAGGGGCCAGAGGAGCCACAGGAATGATCCGAGGCTGGAACAGCTCTGCTGGGAGGACAGGCTGAGAGAGTTGGGGTGTTCAGCTGGAGAACAGAAGCTCCGGGGAGACCTTATTGTGGCCTTTCCAGACAAAAAAGGGGCCTGTGAGAAAGATGGGGACAGACTTTTGAGCAGGGACTGTTGTGACAGGACAAGGGGTGATGGGTTTAAACTAAAGGAGGGAGATTCAGGCTGGACACGAGGAAGAAATTGTTGTCCCTGAGGGTGGTGAGAGCGTGACCCAGGTTGGCCAGAGAGGTGGTGGCTGAACCATCCCTGGAGACATCCCAGGCCAGGCTGGACGGGGCTCTGAGCAACCTGAGCTGGTGAAGATGTCCCTGCTCATGGCAGGGGGGGCACTGGGGGAGCTTTGGAGGTCCCTTCCTGCCCAAACCGTTCTATGATTCTATGATGTAAAAGGCAATCAATGGCCATGGGTATTGTCTCACCCTTGTCTGTGGGGACTTTTGCTGTTGGTCAGGTTGTAGGGCACATGTGCCACTTGGACAAACTCTTCTTCTCATCCTCAGCCTCTTTCCTCATGTCTCCAGTAGCGATAAATGGTATCAAAGGCCAAATAATTGTATTTTGTAAGATAAATTGGGGTGAACAAGAGATGTGGTGACTGCTTCCTCTCTACCCGTCCTTGTCACCCCATTTTGATCTTCATTGAATAGAATCATAGAATCATTTTGGTTGGAAGATACCCTCAAGATCATTGAGTCCAACCGTTAAACCAACACCAGCACTAAACCATGTCCCTAAGGACCCCATTTTCCTTCATTATTAACAGCAAGAGTTGCCAATTGCACGAACATGAAGCCAGTCCCCAGCTATGCATAGGCTTCCCTGAAATCACTACTCTCCATAATTTCATCAGCTTTAAAGGTCCCTCAGCATTGCTTGTAGAAGCCAAAGCCTTTTCTGCAACCTTCCACTGCAAATTTAGAAAGTAGATGTCTGTCATTTATTTAGTGGAAAGGAGGATATTTATGTTTGGAGAGCCAGGAATGTAGACAGTGAAAAATCAGTCAAGTAAGGAGACGCTGAGGTTCAACTTCTGATTTTACAGAAATAACCTTCCAAAAAAAAACCCTTTCTACTCTTTGATAAGATAGCCTGATGGGTTGATAAAAGTAATTGCAGAGATCAGATGAGAATTTAGCAAAATATTTGACTTTTCAGTAAAACACTGATTAAACAAACTGTGTCATAAGCAGCCCGGAAACCTGTTTCTGGAATCCCACTGCTTGGGATGAGGATATGTCTAGTTTTGCTCTTCTGCACAGACTCTTTGAAGCATTTTCAGCTCTACCTGAATATTTTAACAAAACTTGTAGGAACCAGGGGCTGAAGGTGAGAAACAGATTAAAAGCTTTTATAACCAGATGAGTGGTTCCTTTGCAAAAGTCTAATTTTTTTAGGAATCCAAGCTAAAACGTCACAGAACATAAATAGATCTGATCCAACAAATGGAAAAATATTTCTGATGTATCTCAGAACTACATCTGGCTGGGGACTGGATCTTGGATCTTTAGCTAGATTGACTCCTGGTCTGAGCCAGTTTGGCCATTGTTAGTTTATGGAGAACAGTGTAAGAATCTTAATTTCACAAATAACAGCAAACCGGGATGTGTTGCAAGGACTGAATGAAGAGGGCTACCAGGTTCTTCTCTCACCTGGTGTGGCATTTGCTGTTGCTTTTTTTGAAGAGAAAGGTGGTCAGAAATACAAATGGCTAAAGAGGAAATGAAAGAAAGGATAAATTGCCAGGAGAAATACAGAACAGCGGATAGACTATATCTTTGCCAATCATTACCTGCCATCAGCTGGAACAAAAAAATATGCCGTGCTTTCACGGTAATATTTTAACTATGTTGCTTAAGGAAATGAGGATGATAATGTCTGAAGCTGTTAAAGAGTTTCAACCAAATGTGACGGAAGGTTAATAATCACGAATATATCAAATACACCAAATACACCAAATACATTAAGTTCTAGTATACTTTCTGATGAAAACAAACAAATAAAAGGTATCCTGTTAAAATAAGGGCTGCAAATTATGTTCTCATTTTCCTGGAAGAGAGACCTAAGGTGAGTTCAACCATGTTATTAGATACAGAAGGGAAACACTACAAATGTAAGTCTTGGGAAATGGAAAATATTCATCAAACATTTTTTCTAACAACATGGAGCCTACAGTTTGAGAGATGTTCATAAGGGATACAAACACCAGCAATATTGCATAGAAGAGGAAGGGCTGGTTTTCAAAATTCACTGAACGGAGACAGATCTCAAGAAATGCTTCATGGCATTTTTAATTTTTGGATGTTACTCAGACATCTGAAGTGACTTAAATCAAAGCGGTGGGTAGCAGTGCAGCAATTCCCCAGCAGGGGCTGGATTCCCTAAACTTGGGCCATATCACATACCTGCCCAGCATGATGTAAATTTTGGAAGTGCAAAGGAACTGAGTGGTTCCTCAGGCATGACAAATTTTGCGTTCCTCTTCCCGCTCACAAAGCGTTCCTAGGTTACAAGTTTCTCCAGTGTATTTGTGAATCAGAATTAGCTGCCGATGCCTTTTGCACTTTACAATTTAAAAAAAAAAGAAAAAAAAATCAACTTGTCCTTATTTGTCACGCCTGGCTTCCTTAAATCACACTGGATGCTCAAAGTCTGCCTGAGCTCAAGGGGAGACAGATGAGCTCATGGAAGTGAGGTAATTTGCACAGAGAAACCGCATTTACCTCGGGTTGCACAAAAAAAATTGAAATTTTGGTGAGCTGGGAGAGAGCTCAGAGGAAGCATCACATATACTGAATTAGCCTTGATATGCATTGATGTTTTAAAGACGAAAGGTGGACTCAACCCCATTGACTTGTGAGTTTCCATAGCTTTGTGCTCTGGTGGGAAGTGGTACAGGAGAAGACTGCACATTACAGATACCAGGACCACCCATCTGCACCTGGCAGGCTTGCCCTCCTGCCACTGGAGGACCTTTTTGCTTCACGCAGATTTCTTGTGCAGAAATAACTGCTGGTTTTGCTTCATGGGGCTTTTCACAGAATCATAAAGTGGTTTGGATTGGAAGGGACCTTCCAAGCTCATCCAGTCCCATCCCTGCCATGAGCAGGGACATCTTCACCAGCTCAGGTTGCTCAGAGCCCCGTCCAGCCTGGCCTGGGATGTCTCCAGGGATGGTTCATCCACCACCTCTCTGGCCAACCTGGGTCATGCTCTCACCACCCTCAGGGGCAACAATTTATTCCTTAAATCTATTCTGAATCTCTCCTCTTTAATTTAAAACTGTTACCTCTTGTCTTATCACTACAGGTCCCTTCCAACCCAAACTATTCTGTGACTCTATGATAGTGCTAGACCTGATCCCTGGTGTTCGCAGGGAGAATGACTGGACCTGTGGCGAGTTATACCCATTCTGAACACAGGTCATTTCTATAAGTAGTAAATGTGATTTTGGGGCACAACCTCATTGCTCCCTTTCTCAGCACCCTGAGGCCAACAGGAGCTCATCCCCTTACCCTGCTCACGTCCAGGAGTTTGTGTAGTTGGTGAAGAAGATGAAATCCTGTCCTGGCCATGCCAGTGGGATGGGCTGTTTGCTGGTCTCTCAGAGCCAGCACAGTGATGCATTTTTGTGAGCAATGCTTTTAGTAGTCAAACGTTACAGAGCTCTCTCTGGTCGGCTTTTGATTCCCATTTAAGAACAAGCCACTCTGGCAAATGGTCCTATTGACCCATCTGAGTGTTTCACTTACTCCATCCTGCTTAGATAAAGTCCCAGAAATGTTCTGTGAAGTAATACTCACATGGTAAATATTTAACAAAGGGAATGCCTCTGGCTTTCCATGCGCTCTCCATATATTCAAGATGACTGTGACGCTTTATTTTGGGAGTGGAAAGTCTGTTCCTCTGCCCATCTCCTTTCCCCATTTGAAACTTCTGTTATGAACTAGCTTGCCATTCTTATGGGACCATTAATGATTTACTGTTGAAGACTGCTGAATCAAAGCTGGTATGTGGAGGGCTCTAGATGTGAAGGCCAGTCTATTTAGCTATCACCTTTTAGCTAAATGGAGTCTTGTTTTCTTATAACACTGATTCACAAATGGAGAAGCTGATGCTGCTCCAGTAAAACCATTTCACTTCCTTTTTGGTTTTACTTGTTTTATTTTAGTGGAGAAAGAGTGAGCCAGTGGTGCTTTCTTCAGACTTGATTCTGAAACGTGGTTGTCACTCACAGGTGAGGTGAAATTATTGTGGGGTATAACCACAAACTCTGAGCCCAAGTGAAGCACATGTGTGGACAAGACATTGAATGGGAGATGCTTCAGGAAAGTTATACACAGGTTGAGAGGAAACAGCTGGGTTGCAATAAATCAAGGTACAAACAGAAATCCCGTGCTAGTGATAGGAAAAAAGTCTTCACGGAAGGGCTGTGGGGCATTGGAACAGGCTGCCCAGGGCAGTGGTGGAGTCAATATTCCTGGATGGGTTTAAAAGGCACATAGATGAGGTTCTTAGGGACATGTGTTAGTGCTAGAGTTAGGTTAAGGTTGGACTCAATGATCTTGAGGGTCTCTTTCAACTGGAATGATTCTGTGATTCTATGAGATGTGCAAAGTAGCTAAGCAGCAATTCCCTGTACCATAATGCAAAGATTGCCAAGGAGTTCCCAAGCTCCAGAGGTGACCAAACGACAGCTTATGGCCTCCTAACTTATCATTATTATCCAAGTGTTTATTTGTTCCAGGCTTCAGCTGATAAAACAGGTGGTCAGTAAAAAGGCATCAACGGATTAGAGGAATGAGTAAAACAGGAACTGGGAGTTTGTTATTTTGTTCTGTTACTCCTAGGCTGTCTCTAAGCAGCTTGAATTATGAAATAGGTCCTGAGCAAGCACTGACTGGCATCTCTTATCCTGGAATACAGTTCTCTTCTGGTTTGGGTCCCTGCTAAATAATTTCTCTTTTGGGCTATGCTGCTAGGGACACAAAGCAGCAGAAAGAAAGGAAATAGATGTATAGTTGAGAAACGTGCAGAAATTGAGCTTGTCTAGTCAAGCACCCACTCTGACACTTAGACTAGTACATTAATTTGGAGAGAGAGCATCTGGACTGCAAGCAGAGCCCCAACAGCCAGGAAACCATACTACACAGAATGCCTCATTCTCCAAAACCATTTATCCCTTCTCCTCCTCCACCCACCATTAGACAGAGAAGATAGGTTCTGTCTATGTGTTTGACTTGCTAAAGTACCCATTGTGCCTAAAACTGCCGGTATCCATGATGGATGACTCATGGACACGTACGCAAACACACGACAGTGAGACCTGCTCCACGTAGTAAACAATGTGCTGCTAAGGCAAGGTGGATGCTCAGTGGAGAGCAGGATGCTCCAGCCATGGCAGCAGTAATGACACAGGATTATTGCCTGTTACTGTGTTCCATTTTGGGCCCTTCACACCAAGAAAGGCCTTGAGGTGCTGGAGCGAGGGGAGAGAAGGGAACGGAGCTGGGGAAGGGGCTGGAGCACAAGTGTGATGGGAGCGGCTGAGGGACCTGGGGGGTTCAGCTGGAGAACAGGAGCTGAGGGGACACAGGGACACAAAGAAACGGCCTCAGGTTGTGCCAGGGGAGGTTGAGGTTGGATCTGGGGAACAATTTCTTCCCCAAAGGGCTGTGGGGCATTGGAACAGGCTGCCCAGGGCAGTGCTGGAGTCACCATCCCTGGAGGGGTTGAAAATACACACAGATGAAGTTCTTAGGGACACGGGTTAGTGACAGTGTTGGGCTACTGGTTGGACTCTATGACCTCAAAGGTCTTTTCCAACCAAAATGATTCTGTGATTCTAATGCCACAATTAGCACCTAGGCCTGCAATTATTACACAGCTCCAACCAGTGTTGTCCAGCCGCAGCCCAAGCTCTCATTTGTTTCAAGTTGTTTCAGGCGGGTTGCTGTGTTAGAAATCTTCCGATTCGATTTCTCCAGCCAGCCCAGCGCTCTTATGGGAAACAGTGGGAGATCATTCCATGCATGGGAAAGTGTCTTTGCTCAGGGCAAAATGTGCTGGTTGGTGAACCGAGCTGCATTGCCTTTGTGTCAGGATGATTTGAGGGCAATGCTGAAGCTTTAACAATGCAGAAAATAAATTCATATCTCTCTCTGTGCGCCTTCCCCTGCACACGCTTGTGAAAGGGGGAACTGACAAACTTGAAACACAGAGCAGCAGGGGAGGTTTTATACAAAACTTCTGTCTAGGTGGAGAAACATGATTGCTGTAACCCTCAGAGATGACACAGAGAGAGTAGAGTATCCCTGTACCAGGGGCCACCATGCACTGGTAGTTTTAAACGAAATGGAAAAGAAAAATAATGACAATCACTTATTTGTTGGCAGGGAGCAAAAATGCACAGTCGGAACCCTTGCTTGGCAGGAGCAGGGAGGGAGGAGGGCAGTCCCCTGCAAAAGGCGCAGGGATAACAGCAGGACCAGCCCTCCCCATCCACCACAGGAGCATCACTGAGCACTGCGGTCCCTCAGCTTTGTGCCTTGGTGAGGACCAGCCTTGGGGTGGTCAGCAAGAACCATGCAATATCTCCCAGTGGCCTCATTTGGGAAACCACTGTGACTTCTTCAGCCACATCCTCGGCATCATCAGGAAGCTGCTGAGGACCATGGTGCAGCCTGAAGTTGTTTAAGGGGTGACAGAGATGGAATCAAATCCTTGTTGGTGACTTTTAGTGAACAAAACAAGTCCAGACAGCAGGCTACAGATCTCACTCTCAGAAGACTGGGGAGGGAAGAGAGCAGTGGTGTGGACACAAGCCATTTCACATCACTTGTACTCCATGTCAGGGATGGGGTCCAGCACATTTTATTAACAGGTAAAGGCATATACATGAACCTTGGTGATGTTAAAATGATTTACATTCTCTTTCTATGTGGCCTCTAGCCCTGGGCTATAAGAATTTCCTGAGGGATAAATGGTCAAGTTTTCTTTCTCTCTTTCTTTTCCTTCCTTCCTTCCTTCCTTCCTTCCTTCCTTCCTTCCTTCCTTCCTTCCTTCCTTCCTTCCTTCCTTCCTTCCTTCCTTCCTTCCTTCCTTCCTTCCTTCCTTCCTTCCTTCCTTCCTTCCTTCCTTCCTTCCTTCCTTCCTTCCTTCCTCTCCCTCCCTCCCTCCCTCCCTCCCTCCCTCCCTCCCTCCCTCCTTCCTTCCCCCTTTCCCTCTTATTTTTTTGACCCAAGGTGAATATCCTCTGTAAATTTTATCTCTTTTTTAAATATCCTAGTTGAGTGGTATGGGGAGAAACAGGGGGAGGGGTGCCTGTGTTTTTTTCCTTCAGCATGAGCTCCTAATTCCCATCCATGCTAATGGGACTGGCACACATGCATCAAGGGGAGAAGAGACCCCCGAGGGTTCACAAAATATGCAGATGACTGGTTTTTAATGAATGCAAAATGTAAAACAAAAGAAGTATCACAGTCAAGCTGCTCATGCATAATAAAGTCACAGTGAAAAGGGAGCAAATAAATAGAAAACTCTTCTTGGCTATAACCATCTTTAGCATGCAATGGACAATTGGGAACAGCAGGCCTTCCAAAGCCCACATCATCAAACAGGAAATACATTTTGGCAACATGAAACCATCTAAGGCAGTGTTTCTCAAGCTCCATCCCACCAAATTATGAGAAAAATATTCAGCCTTCTCCCAACACACATTTTTTAGGGGAAGCGGGGAGGTCTCCCCGAGGAGGCTGGAGAGCTGTGACAGGACATTACAGCAGGATGGTGGAGGTGAAGCATGCAGAGGGAGGTAGGCACTGATTGCTCCTTCTTTTGGGAGGGAGTTCGGCACGGCAGAGCCATAAACGGAGCCATCACACCACAGGGCAGGATGAAGTGAGGGAATCATCCCACCAAAGTCAATGCAATTTGTTCACTTGCTAATTTGATGACATTCTGGGCAGCTAACTTAATTAGACATGATTTGAGAAGTCCAGCATGGGAAGCTGCTCAAAAGGATGCTGCTCCCTCCTCCGCTTTCCCTGAACACAGGCATCCCCTCCTTAGCATCTCTTTGCACCACATAAAGCCCCTTCTGAAATGGGATTTCACGTTGCTGTTGCAACTACACACGCCCTAGCGGTGTTATTTAGCCAGGTCCAGAAATCCAAGTCATGCCTCCCCCTCTTTTTGTGCCAGCCACCAGTCAGAGCATCCTTATTTCACAATTTGACCTGTTTTCTCTGTTGCTACAACAATATAAAGTCCTGCTCAACCTGAACCCAGCTGGGACAATTTGCTCTTCTGTTTGCTTATAGTGCCTATATCCAAGCACAGGAACATCCTCGTCTTTGGGCTCAGCTTTTGCTCATTGGAGGGATGTGAATTTTTTTTAGATCCAGGTCCTGACTAGTTGTGACTTCTACAGGTTTGATGCATGTTCAGGTCTGCTCTGCTCATTGCCTTGTCCCTACCTTGAGGGAGTATGTGGCTACCTAAAAAACCTTTCTCTAGAGCTTCCTAAGGAGCATCAGATGCCCCAATGGAGGGTAACAGGACCAAACCCCTCTACAGTAACAGCACTTGTCACATAATGAAAGTATCAGTGAAAACACAAGGAAGGCATGCCACACCAAAATACAGTACTGCAGAGCTGTACTTCGTAAACCTCAAAATAAAAAATGAAACCTTAAAATAAAACCCCCAATAAAACAGTTTTCAGCACTTAGAAAAATCGGAGAAATGCTCTGTACCAGGCAACTAGGGGGGAGATTAAAGAGAACACATGTATAAATGTCATTAGCATGCTAGCAGTGATATAAAAAAACCTCCAACTTTTAAAATAAATGAGCTGCTACAAAATAAACTACCTCACGACAAAATGTACATAGGGGATATACAAAGTAAATTAAAAAACAGATTAAAGCAACATCTGTATATTAACACTGCCATAAAACAACATAGTAGTAATAGCAGTGGCATGCAAAGGTATTATAAAATTATAATCTATCCAAGATGTTATGTCATCTTAATGAAACTGTACAGCCAATACATCTCAAGTATTATTCCTTTATGGTTCAAAACCACCATTTGCTGCAGCTACGCAGAAGCAGACCAACCTCAGTCCTGGTGCAAGGGGACCCAACTAGTGAACGATTTGCCTTTGACACACTTTTTTTTGCATTTAGAAGTACCATTTTGCCCTTTTCTTATGCTCTTAATTCAAGAGACAGAGTGTGAAAACATCTATTTGTTTCTCATTTTGCAGCAGGACTTGCCCATGACACACACAGGACGACAGCAAAGCCCCATTCAACAAGTGAGTTGTGGAGAGGGATTGGGCACGGTTTCCACCTTTTGGCAGAAATGGTTTTTCCACCATTTCATGCTCTGATATCAGTGAGATGAAGACTCATGTCTGTTGGTGAAAACTCACGATTCACAGCCCTTTCTGTCCCTTTCCTTGCCTCTCTGTAAAGGGTTGCAGAGTCTCGGATTTTTGCTTTTACAAAACTTGCACTGCCACTGGTTGGTAAATTCTATTTCTCTGCATTTCCATGATATCCAAATGAATGCTAATGATCTCAGGAAACTGTCTTTCCCCCCCCAAAAAAAAAAAAAAAAGCATAGATTTAGCAAGATGGGGTTTGCTATCGCAGGTTTCCTACCATTTCACTCAAAAACTAAGTCGAGCTCTGTGATGTTGAGATGAGGGATGCCTGGGGTGAGCGAGTTGAAAGTTTCGCCATTCGCCTGGTTGTCCTTGGACCTTGGTCTTCACACAAGGACCATGTCAGAACAAGGAGACCTTCACCTTTTCTTGCTTCCATTCTCAGAGTTTGGTCAACAAAAACATCATCTATTTCCCATTTTGAGGGGAGGACCCTTTAGGAAGAGGAGGTAGAAAACATTGCACAATGTAAATGGGAACATCTGACTGTTGGTGGGGAAGCATGGGCAGGCTGAACACTTGTGCACAGGACTGACTTGGCCCAAATATAGGAAATATATAACATTTTCCTGGATTCATCACACATAAAAAGAGGTGTTTTCAGGACACAACTCGCTTTAGAGTGTGGCTGCCACATCTCCACCTCTCCTTGACAGAGAGAGACCTGCAGAGTGTGAGTCCATCTCCCCAGGCTTGATGTTGCCCTGAAGTCTTCCACCGTATGCCTTGAGTCTTTCACCAAGTGCCCAACAATAGTGGGATTTATTGGCATAGATTTAAGAATACACCCAAAAACCTCAGAATCTTGTGTCCAGTTGTGGCCCCTCAGTTCCAGCAGGACAGGGAACTGCTGGAGAGAGTCCAGTGCAGCCACCAAGATGCTGAAGGGAGTGGAGCATCTCCCGTGTGAGGAAAGGCTGAGGGAGCTGGGGCTCTGGAGCTGGACAATAGGAGACCTAGGGGTGACCTCATGCATGTTTACAGATATATAAAGGGTGAGTGTCAGGAGGATGGAGCCAGGCTCTTCTCGGTGACAACCAATGATAGGACAAGGGGTAAAGGTTCCACTTCAATTTGAGAAGAAACTTCTTCTCAATGAGGGTGACAGAACCTGGCCCAGGCTGCCCAGGGAGGTTGTGAAGTCTCCTTCTGTGCAGACATTCCAACCCACCTGGACACCTTCCTGTGGAACCTCATCTGGGTGTTCCTGCTCCATGGGGGGATTGCACTGGATGAGCTTTCCAGGTCCCTTCCAACCCCTGACATTCTGAGATTCTGTGATTCCTATTTACTTAACACTTATGGCCAGCTTAAAGCCACCCACAAGTTGCCACGAGGCAGTTATTGACACCAACTACCTGTTTCTGTTATTTACCATCTGTGGCACTGAAACAGAATTTTATGTTAATTCAAAAGACACCAGAAAAATTGCCAGAAGAAAAATACACCAAGACCTATTGAATAAAAAGGCTGGACCTGCAGCAAGGGAGGTCCCAGAGCCAAAGGGTTTTGGAGCTTGGGGAGGAATGTCTGTATGTTCACTCTCTTCCTACGTCCACCCCAAGGCACTGAGTGTTGGTCACTGTTGAATGGACGTCTGGATTAATCTTTATCCTGCGTTCTTTTGTTCTTTCACTACACCCTGACAAGCAGCACAGGTACCCAGCAAGACAGCAAAACATGCTCACTCTGCACTTGCAACTTCCCATTAATTTTCCATTACACGATGCTATGGCAGTAGAGGGCTAAAAATGTCTCGCTGGATTAAGACTAAAATCTCATAGATATTATTAGCATCACATAGCACAAAAGTCTACATTTGCTGCTATCACTAACTTAGCACATTAATGACTTATGTAGCAAGGCTAATGCTATACGAATTATGCAATATGTATCATAATTGCCGAAGCAACTGTGCAAGGCTAATGAGAAAGCAGAGAGACTGCCCCCGTGATACGAGGATGGAAAATCCTGATACCATGTGCCTTTTAGTCCTTACATGCCTTGTTTCCCTTCCAGGTGCCTTCTCTTGCTCCCAGAAAAGGGGCTGGAGGAAGGGGAGCAAGCAAAAAAGACAGGACAGCAGTTGAATCACAGAATTACAGAACCATTTTGGTTGGAAGAGACACTCAATGTCATCGCATCCAACCATAACTCTAGTACTAGGTGGTAGAAAGGGGTTATATACTGGAAATGTGCTTCTGTGTGGGTCTCACTTGCAGCTAATTCTCCCTAAGATGTTATCTGCAAAAGTGGGCAGAGGTGGCAGAAATGCTCCATCTTTGCAGAAACGTGGTCTGGTTTCATATGTTGCCTTGTAGTCCTGTGTTGGCTTGGGGAAGCACTTCCTGGGCTGCCTTTGCCTCAGTGACCAACTGGAGCAACTTGAAGTGGACACAGGGGAGCTGGGAGGGACAATATTCCCATGACATGCTCCAAAAGCCATGAGTGACAGGGCAGGGCTTGCATCCAGCTCATGCATCAGTTTTAGCTGCTCAAGCTGCATGTGACAATGTGTTGAACACACCTGGATGCCACGGCTGCAAACCTTGACAAGGAATAGAGTTGTGGCAATCAGTGCCAACAGTGGGAAGATCCTCACCACAACAGGTTGCTCAACCCTGGGCAGACGTTTGACTTTGGCAGGTAGCTGAGAAGAAGGCTGCTATCTGCATTCGGGAGAGAATGTTGAAAAAATGAAGTGCTACTCACCAGTTTAATGAGGACAAGGAACTACTGGGGAAATTCCAGCAGCGGACTACGAAGATAGTGAGTGGTCAGGAGCGTTTTTCTTATGAGGAGAGACTGAGAGAGCTGGGGCTGTTCAGTTGGAGAAGACAAGCTGAGAGGGATCTTATCAATGTGATAAATATCTGCAGGGTGGGTGTCAAGAGGATGGACCAGACTCTGTTCAGTGGTGCCCAACGACAGGATGAGGGGCAACGGGCACAGACTGAAACACAGGAGGTTCCATCTAAACATGAGGAGAAACTTCTTTGCTCTGAGGGTGCTAGAGTCTGGCCCAGGCTGCCCAGAGAGATTGTGGAGTCTCCTTCCCTGTAGACATTCAAACCCCCCTGGACAGGATCCTGTGTGATCTGCTCTGGCAACCCTGTGGTAGCAGGTAGGTTGGATTAGAAGATCTCCAGAGGTCCCTTTATCCCCAATCAGTCTGTGATTCTGTGATTCAAATCCAGGATGTCTCCTGTTCACTATAAGGGCGGTGGTAAATAAACCTTGCAGATGGCTGTAAGTTGGCTCACCTCCGTTCCTCCTCTGGCAGTGCCTGCTAAAACAAAAAAATAAGACATTTCCAAAGCCTCAGTGGTGTGACTGTTGTTAACACCAGGCAAAGGAAACTCAGAGAAACCACCTCTCACAAACACAAGCCCAAGCTCACACCACCTGTTGTTCGCGGGTTCACCTTTTCCAACACCTCCTGCCTCTATGAAAACATTCATGGCTATGCGGTATGTCCCACCCTCATCCTAGCAACTCCTCCTGCAACTCAGAGCCATATGTCCACCTCTCTTATAAGATCTACTACATGTGAGAACTACAGGTTTATTTTTGTGTAGCTTCCTTCTGATCCAAGGACATAGGGAGATCTCACCCAGCCCAGCTCCAGCTTCAACCACTGAGCCATGCCCTGCTCAAACTCCATCCACCATGGGCTTTGTGACCATCTCTGAAGTAAACCTCTCTGCTGGTCTCTGTTTTGTTGTTGTTTGTGTTGATTTTTTTATTTTTAATGCAATACCTCAAGTGAAATGCAGAAGGTTTAATAAGAAAGGAACAATCATTCAGTGGGTTTCACTGCAGTAGGAAGAAACCAAAAAGGAGGAGTGAAAAATGGGAACATTTGTGGCTTATGGCAAGGGAAATGAAATATTTAATAAGCAAAGCACTGTGTGAGCAAGTAGGGTTCCCACAGCCCCCCGCTTTCTTCCTTGGCAGAAATTAAACAACTTTTACACACCACGTAGTCTTCAGTACAGTATGCTAATGATGTCCCTGATGCCCTCTTCATCTGATCAAACTTAATTGTCTGTGTCAGGCTGCCAATTAACAAAAGGATCTCCTAGAGTACCAACTTCCAGAGCTACCTTAAAGGTTAATTGAATCATGTAAGCCCAATGCTCTGGCGGACTCAACTTCAGGATCCTATTCTAACCAGGGGTCTGTAGGGGTAACAAATAAAGGAAAAGTTTAATTGCTAAAGCAGCCAAATCTAACAGTCGCATTAGAAAATAAATGATCTTTCACAGCTCTCCCTCCCCCTTTTCTTTTTTCCAAACTTTGAAATAATCTTGGGCTTTTTATGTATATGAGACAGTTTCTAGATTTCACTAGTAGGGGGGTAAATAAAAATAACTAAATTTTGCTCTTTGATACATATGCAAACTGGGCCAAAGAAGATACCCAGGTAAATCTAAAAACATGATTTATTTTTTAATTTGCCCACTATTTTCTGAAATATTGCCCCACCAAATGCAAAGCAGCAGTGGGTGGAGGGTCACAGCAGGAGGGCCGTGGGGAAGCAACAAGAACTGCCCTCACTCAAGGCATTGAAAGCCAGTTAAAAGGTATCCCTGTTTCCTCTCTATCTGTCTCACTTTCCAAGATATTCATTGTTACCCACTTCTGATGGTTCTCCGTTGTTTTTTATAAATACTTTTTTAAAGTGACTGTCTTGCCACAAGAGCCTGTTATGGCCATTTCAAATAGGGTGAACTGAAAAACAGTTCCCATAGGAAGTATTCAACCTAAAAAAAAAATGCTATGACTACGATATAGTCTGGGTTAAGAGTAGGGACCCCAAAGTCGCAGGCTGGAGAGGGAGTCCCCCATTCTTTGGGGAAAATTTACTCTTAGGAGGAATCCTGCCATGTGTGGACCAAGTGTGCATCAACTCTGTTTGCCTTGGTACCCCAGAGCTGGTGTTTGAGCTGGGCATCATGTCTTAGTTGTCTGGTTTTGAAAACAATATAGAGCCCTTTGGGGCCTAAAAGTGTATGAAACCATGAAGAAAGTGGTGAGAAATACAAAAAATATTAATATATTGACGTGTCTGAAGGGGATCGGTTACAAGGAAATACAAAAAAAAACCCAAAGCAACAGGCTGGTGAAATAGCAACTGAACTGTGGTAACACAGATGAGACAACCAGGAGGCTGGCCAAGCTGAATGTGATTTTAAGTTAACTCCGTGAGTATGTGAACATTCTGATGACCAAGTAGAAAAGGGGTAAGAAATAACAGGATTTTGAAAAATGGCAGATAACAAACAAATATACTTTGTCAACAGGACTTTATGAAGTCATCTCATGATGGTGCTTGGCAGAGCTGGCTCTCCTGGAGTCCTAATAACTCGCTGGGTCTCCACGTGCTTATCCCATTTTCACCCCAGAAGTGCAGGGAAGTGGTTGGTACCCTTTTTCTGTAGATGGAAAAATGGGTTGCAGATGATGGCAGTGACAGGGACAGCAGAGGTGTAAAGGGACAGGGACAGGGAGCTGTTCCCTTGCCTCCAGCCATGTCACACAAGGGGCCGGTTTCACCACTCGCCACATTCAGTGGTGACCTGGGAAAGGATGCAGCAATGCTCATGGACCACAGTACTCAACTGCTCAGCAAGGAGGGGTTTCCTACAACTGCTCTGGGATAATTCTCCCATTTCCTCAAAAATAGTTCAGCAGGTCAACATGTTGTGGCCATCCCTCACATGTGCTGAGCGTCCCTTCATGTCCTGAACCATGAGTGAGTCAAGCTAAATAAAACCCTCTGCATCCACCAGCAAAAAAATGCCCTGCTCAGGAGGAGCAGACAAAATAACGCAGTTAGGAGCTTAGGAAGGCATTTTAAACATAAAATTCTAGGAAAAAAGGGTTGTAAAGCTAACAGAGCTAGCCCATGTTGTACTCATGGATGATATGATCCTGGAGACATTTATCCAGAATTCATTCCCCAGATTCTTCAATTTGCAATTAGACCTCCCCATCTATTTTTCATTTAAATATCTATCACTTTAATAGTCTAGGCTCAGTAAAATTTTCCGCAGCTTAAATACTACGCTCTTCTCAGGGTAGCAGTGCCTTTTTGCTCCCCAAAAACACAAATTATAAATCACTGCATCCCTCTCATCTTTCCATTTTGTCTTTTCCAAGGGTACCCCGGCAGCTCCTGCGCTCACTTGCCAGAGCTGTCTCCCCTCCCATGGCTGCGCATCCCAATGATGTTGGTGGTTTGCACTTAAGTGACATTGTCTGCGTGTGAGCAAACAGAAGCCGATGCGACCGCCCCTCTAACAAACTCCTGCAAACTGATCTATTATCAACGGCGGGGGCCTGCTGTATCGCTGGCGGGCACAGTAATTAATTTCCATGCATATCATTGCCAGGATCGCTTACTGATCCAGGGAGCAAGATCAGAGATGTCACACCATAAATTGAGTCAGAGCCTTCACCTCTGTGTTCAGTGTGCAATTTTACACGCACTTGACAAAGTAACAAACAGGGGGTAAAAAAGGCAGCAGTTCCCCAGGGTGATGGACAGGGGGAATTGGCCCAATAAATTGTTCCCTGTAAAAAGCAATGTTTTCCTCATTAAAAGGCAGTGAATTCTCTATTGCTTTTCATTAGTTGTGGCCTTGCTAGACATGAGGTTTAATTGGCAGTGTGTTTACAGGACGCCGGCCCCAGAGGTGAAGGAGACAAAGAGGCTGAAAAGAGATTCTTATTTATTAAGGAGAGGTGACAGGCAGACGCTTAATAAGTTTTCGTGTGGGTCCTGGAAGAAGTTACACCGGTGAAGAATAGCTGTGCACGTGTAACCCCTTCGGTGCCATGTCTTTGTTTTTACCATCGGAATTTAAAGTCTCCATCCTTCCCCTTCTTGCAAGGATAATAAAATAAGCAGTACATTTTAAAAAAATGATATCATAATGTAAAAATTTAACTTGCATTGGTTTCAAAGGCTTACTGCTCCGTTCTCAGATTCATTTGAAATACTGAAGCATCTTCACACTGCTTGGTGTTTGTAAGAGAGGTTGTATTTGAATTACGCCACATCTTCTTATTCACAGGAGGGTACGGATGCAGGGCCAGTCCCTCCACACCCTGGTAAAGTGGGGAAAAGCCCAGGGAAAGGGAAAAATATCCATAGGCAGAAGGACAGACCTTTTGCAGCTGTTCTCTGCTGGCAGCAATACCTGCAAAAAAGCACCCAGCACCCACCAGTGACACAAAACCAGCAATATTAAAATTAAAAAAAAAATCATGTATAGGAGTGCAAAGTCTACATTAGGTCAAATAGAAAATGCAAAAAGTGAGATGCTCTGCAAGAGCAGAAGAGAGACATGAAGAGTCTCTCCCCATTGATGTTCAGCAGAACTTGTTTTAGCTATAGCTCTGGGCTGAACGGAAGAAAAAAGGCTATGGCTTGGCAAGCAATGTTATCTATGACACTTTTCCCACCAAAAAGATACATCATCTTTGGAAATTGTACATATATTGAAACAAACCCACTTTTTTGGTAAATTCCAACTGTCTGCCTGCCTAGAAAAACACAATACCTGAATTTTGTTGTCATTAAACACATGACAATGGAAAAATCAAAGTGGAAGTGCCATACATTGAAAAAACCCAGAAGATAGGAGCATCTTTCGCTTTAAAGGAGGTTGAATCTTACAGTTTATTCCATTTAGCAACCGGAGAAACCCCTAAGTTAACAAAGTGTCTTTTGAATCCCATCACCTGTCACCCAAGATGTTTTGGTCTTGCCTCCTAACAAGCATATGCAGAAGGGCATCTCCTCAGCCTGTCATCTTCCATGCTTTGAACTATCTCCTACAAATAAAAGAACTTATCAGGGTCTGCCTAAAATCTCATAGGTGAAGAACATCACATAAATCATTTCACCCTATTAACATGGATCTTCCCTTCTGATCATTGGGTGGGACACAAATGAGGAGGATGGGCTGGAGCAGCTTGCAGAGCAATTTGGGTTCCCCTTCCTGGAGGAACAAATGTGATGGCTCCTTTCCTGGGTGTTACCTAAGGATGTAGGTTCTTCACATTAACTTAGCGAAACAATCTGCAAATGAGTGCTCCAAACAATATTGCAAATCAATGCTCCAGCACTTACCCCATCTTATACTTGTCTCTAATCAACATATTTAAGAGTAAAATGGCCATCCTCATGCTCCACAGCTCGTTGTGCTTACACGAAGTACTGGTGGAATGGGAACCTTAAAAATAAGTAGCACAGAGTGTCCAGAAATTAATTTAATTTTTACAACCATTCGTTATTTAATGCAACTTTAAAACTATGTTACAAGATGGAAAGGAGCAGTGTAGTATGAAAATGAACTGGTCATGTTCCAAGTAAAGCGGGGATTAGCATAGTGTCAAATGTTGAAGATTGTCCACATCATGGAGCTGGGGCAGGGGGGGTGATGGAGAGACCATCCATTTAGCAATGGGCAAACGCAGAGAGATCAAAGCACATGGATGAAATGTGCAAAAGACCATCTCTGCTCCAATCCCAACAGAAAAAAAAGGGGAGAGAAGGAAGCAAAGACCTGAGCTTTAACCGGAGTTTAGAAGGAGACTGGTGTCTGGATTGGGAGTCTGAAGTACTGACTCCAGGTTCTGCTCTGGGGACCATCACACCTACACTTCCGTAGAATCATAGAATCATTTTGGTTTAAAAGATCCTCAAGATCATCGAGTCCAACTGTTACCCCACTCCTGGCCCTACCACATGTCCCTAAGAACTTCATCTCTGTGTATTTTCAACCCCTCCAGGGATGGTGACTCCACCACTGCCCTGGGCAGCCTGTTCCAAGGCCCCACAGCCCTTTGGGGAAGAAATTGTTCCCCAGATCCAACCTCAACCTCCCCTGGCACAACTTGAAGCCGTTTCTTTGTGTCCCTGTGTCCCCTCAGCTCCTGTTCTCCAACTGAACCCCCCAGGTCCCTCAGCCGCTCCCATCACACTTGTGCTCCAGCCCCTTCCCCAGCAAACATGAGAAAGTTTTGCTCATTATGCCATCAGGTTATGCTGATTTGGTGGCAATGAAAGGAACAACTAGGAACCAGGGCTGGATCTGTACAAAACAAGCCTTGGGTGTTATCACTCATAGCCTTTCAGATCACCGGTCTTGCCTTTGATTCACCTGCTGGAAAGGGATGCAGCTCCCCAGCTGCAGCAGAAAAAAAGTTTGTTGTTCACAGATCCCATCCGCCAAGAAATACGTGATGGCTCATACTCACATGTAGAGTAAGGAGCTGGAGGGTTTAGGGGTGCCCATGCTCAAACCTCTACCCTGGCAGTGTAAGAGACAAATACTTCTGCAAGAAAAAGAGGAGTTACAAGAATAATACAACATTTTAGCAAATTTCTCCTAGAGTTTATGTTGGTTCTTTAAGGTAACTCTCTGTGATCAGTTCCCAGTTCTCCAGTACCTTGCATGACCCTGCTCTGTATGTTTTTGGGTTATCATCTTCTCCATTTCTTACCAGACATGAATGTCTTGTGGGCAGGATTTTGCCTGGTCATTGCTGCTACTGTTTGTTGGTAAAGCTCCAGGTCCTGAGAAGCTGGGTGCTGTGAGGTTTGGAGCCAAGGAGGCACTGGTGCTAACCCACCACTCTTGGACACTCTCTGATTTGTTTGTTCACGGAAAACCCCAGTTTCAGGCTCTGGTCCCTCTATTTTGGGGTTATCCACACACAGCAGTCAGCAACCCACTGATGGGCTACCCTCTGCCTGCCTGGGCTAGCTGGCACTTGGGACTGTGCCTGTCCACCACTGATGCCTCTGCCATAGCCAAACCCAAGACTCAAGGATGAAGAAACATCTTCATCTGAAAAGCGTTGTCCCCAAAGCACAAGGCAGTAACGCTGCAATTGCACTTCATGGTGAGGTTGTAACATGGGGGGCTCTACACAGTCCTGCAGTAACATACTCTCCCTCTTGTTCCACCTTCCTTCACTAACATTGCCTCTTCACTCCTTGATTACATTAAATTCCTGGCCTTAAATTTCAGACCTTCAGCTCCTTTAGCCGTTTTAAAGCACAGCAGTGTAAACCGAGCAGATTTAATGGCACAAGTTCTTGTGAAGGTGTTCCTATGTACTGTACAGCTTTGCAAAGAGAATATGCAAGAGATGACCTGTGGAGGAGGAAGCCATAAACTGGACTGTGTGCAGTCTGGTTGTGTGCCACCAGGCCCGAGCACCAGTGCACATGTACCGGCCGCATGCGTGTGATGCTCCACCACAAGCCCAGCCTAATGCCCACATTTACAGTCATAGAACCATAGAATCACAGAATAGTTTGGATTGGAAGGGACCTTCGAAGCCACCCCTGCCATGAGCAGGGACATCTTCACCAGCTCAGGTTGCTCAGAGCCCCGTCCAGCCTGGCCTGGGATGTCTCCAGGGATGGTTCATCCACCACCTCTCTGCCCAACCTGGGACAGGCTCTCGCCACCCTCAGGGCCAACAATTTCTTCCTCATGTCCAGTCTGAATGCCAAAGCCAGCAGCAGCACATCTCCACTCTTTGGATCCAGCCATTGGGTTTCCTACTCCAATTTGTAAGAATAAAACCTTCAGATATTGAGTACATAAAATGGGCCTCACAAGCCATTACGGCAGCATGCCCAACTTTTACTGAGGCTTTTTCTGTAGTTCGTATGTGTACAGAACAGCCATTAATGTTAATGTTAATGTTAATGGGTCTTACACTCCAAGAGCAGCAGCAAAGGCCCCAAGGGATAGCAAAATTTATAGATTGCATGTCCTGGCTTAAGGTTATCAAAAACTCAGGCCTTTCTAATTGCAGCGAGTATGTTTCCAAGACAACAGGAAAAGAACCTGTTGTCAAATGGGCAACATTCATATTATTGCACTGCCTCAAAGTCTGATTCACATTACGTAACAGGTAGCAAAGCGGAATCCTGGCACGTAGAAATCTATCAGTTGTTGAGAAGTCATTTCTTGTGAACACATGGGTGGAACCCCTGATGGACATCTTGCAGACCTTTCTCCTGGACAGCTTGATGCCTACTTAAAAAGATACTTCTATGAGCTTCTTGAATAACCAGTGTGTTTCCTCCCAGCAACAGCACAGTTGCTTATTTTTGGCTGATGCATGGAAGCCAAAAGAAATACATGGCAGCCCTGGTGCTGGATGCATGTGGTGGAGGTGGCAGCATACAAAACACTTTTCTAAGTTATTTGTCCCACCACAAGAGGCTGGTTGTTTTCACTTCGTTCTTGCCCACTGCCCAGTTTGTTGCTCTGCTTGGTTGATCTGTTCCCTAGATCTTCACCCTGATTTTAGGTTTGACTTAACGAAGTGATAGAGGAAGGCAGAACAGCTTCTAGACCTTCAGTTGAGCCCATGCACTGGTGCCTACGCAAAAAGTTGACCCTTGGGCCTATCTTTGGAGCAGCTTTCCAGCAGAATGTGGCTCCAGAGCACACGCAGTCATTGCCTCACAATAAATCCCAGGGCTGCACCCAGCATGAACAAATAGAAGCAAAGCCCACTAGCATCACAAAGATCCACCACTGTCCTTTCTATTCCTATTTATTCATGGGATGCTTATTAATTGAATTAGGAACAAAGCAAAGGTGCTGCTACCTGCCCAGATGCGTATGGCAGTGTTTTCCATGGGAAAGCTTAATAATCCGAAGGTAAATACATATTTACAGCTGGGGAAGAGGAAATTGCTGTCATCCCCCCAGGACCACCCAGCACAGCCAGGATGGAGATGAAAAGAAATTACCACTGCCTCCGAGCTTGGCTGTGCCCATGGGTCACATAGGAGCACAGAAAATCCCACCTGAGAAGGAAATAAAACGGTTATTTTTATAGCATTTACCAAAATATCCCAAGCGCCAGCCAAAGGGGCTCCAGCAAGGGATGGGATGAGGGATGTTGGGGTTCAGTCGCAGGCTCCGTCCCATGGCTTTGTCAAGGATATGTCTTTTGGGGCTAATCTAGGCAAATGGAGTTAAAACTTTTCCGTATCAAAAGAAGAATATCGTGCACTTAATATTAAGATGCTCAGGGATTTCTTGACATTTAGGGAAATGTGTATTTTTATCTTTTATTTTATTTTATTTTATTTTATTTTATTTTATTTTATTTATTTTATTTTATTTTGTTTTATTTTATTTTATTTTATTTTATTTTATTTTATTTTATTTTATTTTATTTTATTTTATTTTATTTTATTTTATTTTATTTATTTTATTTTATTTTGTTTTATTTTATTTTATTTTAATTTTTAAGATGAGAGAAATCTCTGGTTTTTTGGGGTTTTGTGTTTTTTCCCTCTGCATACACGCATTAACATTTAAGGACATTAAAAAAAAAAAACCCAAAACATAAAAAAAAAAAAAGAACACCAAAAAAAAAAACCAAAACCAAACCAAACCAGACCAACAACAACAACAAACCACCAAAAAAACCCCAAAACTTTTAACACATCAAGCAGTAGGATGGCTCTACACTGCCACCAGTAATGAAAGTCAGGCTTGCCAGCCGCAAAGGCGGTTTAACCCCTTGGTCACACCTCGCCTTTTAATTCCCTTTGAATAGGCCTGATACAGTTTTGATGGAAAACACACCCGGTGCATGGTTCAGAAGGCTACAGAATTGAGAGCTATTAAATACTAAAAAGACAAGGTGAGAAACAATTTGCAAAATCTCCTCTTTTTATAGACTGCAGCTATTGAGAAAAATTGAGTAAATTCCCCAGCTACCAAGACTGCAGTCTGTTTCAAGATTCCATCAATTTTTTACGGTACAATCAATATTTATGAATCCCCAAAGAAATGTTGCAAAGAGAAACATGGTGAAACATTTTCCATGCAGTTGCAAAGATGTAACACGGGGACCTAAATAACTTTTAAAATAATCTCAATGACAATCAAAGTGCCTTACATAGCCAATATGGTATAATGTCAGTGTTTATATTAGCTCTCTTCTAAAGAATAGATGAAAAAGGGAAAAAAGGTAAGGAAAATGTTTGCAGTTTAATCTCTCCTAAAGAAGACATTTTGCTATAATAAGTATTTTGTAATTTGGTGCTTAAAAATTCAAAGAAAGTATTATATTGAAAGTTCTTTGATTTTTTTTATGCATTAAAATTATTCACCATCATACAAGCAATGGATTTTTCGGTCGGTTGAAAAAAAAAAATAAAGATTTCTATAAAAACTAGGCAAACAAATCCACATTCCTTTAATGGCTAGTTTAGGTTTAATATCTGAACTTATTTAAATAACTCTGAACCCTCCTGCTGAGAAATATTGAAAGTAATGGATTCCTTTGTGTGTAATCTCCATTTACATGGAGAGTTTAATTTCCCTCTGGGCTGAACCTGTGTAAAACTTGCCTTGAAATGTCCCTCTGTAAAAACACGTTTAGGTGGATGCCTTTTATTTTATTTAAAATTTATTTTGCGCATTAAAAAGCAAAGAGCCAACTCGCCCGCGAGCTGCCAAAATGTGCTGTGAAGCTGAAAACTGACAATCATGGGAAAGGTCAGTCTGCAACCAAAACACCCCAAAGTTCACCCAAAAATAACCTCAGCCCTGCTGTGCTCATCACACCAATGAGAAAGATCTCTGGTGATGCTGGTACCTCCAGTCCCTGTGTAGTAGAAGCAGGAGGAACAGCTTTGCTATATGACATTTCTCCAAGGGAGTCAGGAGTTTGTTTTTCAGGTGAAGCGATTATAAATTTTAATATTTTGATATTTAGACATCCTTTGGCTCCGTCCTGTCTCACCTGCGAATTTTAGCTGCAAATAGTCTATCATGCACATTTTTATTTGGTCACCATCATGTCTTTTTAATTCTTCTTCATGTTTTTAACTCAGAGAAGACAATGCTAAGAGACATCGCTGTTAATGAAACAGTAACTTACAGCATTTAATTACTTAAAACAAAATCTTAGCTTCAGTGTTAATATTTTATTTTTATTCATAAATGAGGGCTAAAGAAGTGAGGAAATCTGGAGAATTTGCAAAACACTTTCAGTGAGGCTTATTTCCCAAACTTAATCAGGCAAGCTCAGTCCCAGCTATTTATAAGTCTAGTTAAGTGTTGCTCCCTTGCGAGGTGTCTTTATTCTTTCCTCCTCTCACATATTTCGCTGATGTGTTTCAGTAACTCAGCCTTGTACCTACATATCTCATGCAGGGTAATCTTGGTGGGAAGATCTGATATCTGATCACTTTCCATATTAAATGGCATATTTCATTATGGGGGGATATTTTATGGAACCATTTCCCCCAAAACTGTATTTTTTTACAGTGAGCTATGTTCAAAATAGCAATGTTTTGAAACACGTTTTTGCTGGGAAACGTTAAAACCAAAAATTCTTCTCCTTTTTCGGGAAGATTAAGGAGGATCTATCACAGGGCAGCAGGAAGAAGGGCTTGTCCTCAGAAAACTTTGGAATGTTTTTTAATGAAAAAAAGAGAAAAAAAAAGCTGAAATAAAGGTACCTGAGGATGCGGATGATGAGGGGAACATCCATACTGCTATGGTGACCCATGGGCGCTGCACCACAATGGAGATGGGACAACCCAGCCGTCTGCTCCCTCTTCTGATAAACACCTGAAAGAGTTAAAAGATCAAACACTTTTCAACCCCACGCGGCTCTCCAGTTTCTAAAATATATATTTTTTAAAACACCACCCCAATGTTGCAAACTGGTTCTGTGATAGAAGCTTCCCTCTCCAGCCAGGCAGCCAGGGACGAGTCGGCTGATGTTTAATGAGTTTACACTGTTACGTATCTCTTTATCTTTTAATCCATTTAATCAACAAAATTTCAAACAAACAAACAGAAAAAAAAAAGACAAAACAACAACAACAACAAAAAACAACAATGCCCCCAATTTGTGTTTTGTTTGACTGCGAGTAATATTCATGTCTGCATGAGGATGGCATGTAATTAACATGTCATAATCAAAATGACTAAGTTTGACACATTATAATCACTGCATGGAGATTATAGCATAGCCACAGGCGATCTGCACAGCCTATCTTAATATCATTTGCATAATGAAAGCATGGTGGCAGTAATAGCTTTTTTCTCTTGTTATCATAATTTCACCCAGGGCTGCAAAGGGCTTTGCTACTGTCAGATGTTGCCTGTTAAAAGTCATTGTGAGCTGACGACTCCAGTCCAAGTGACCTAAGAATTTCCGTGTGAGCAATTGCCACGTGACTGCATGAAAATACAATGAAATGTTTGGGGTCTTTTTCTGTGATTTCCCAGAAAACATGTGTGTGGTCTTTGTTTTGCGGTCCTGGTGGAGGACCTGTTTCTCACCTGCAGAACTGGACTGCATTTTCTGAGCAAACCCCAAATTTCTCGTGTATTGGGAATAAAAGGGTATGTTAACACAGCGTCTTCCCTGAAACATCTGCAGAGGTTGATGGTGATGCTCCAGCCTGGCCCCAGCATCCCACAAAGGATGCTGGTGATGGTGCTTTGCTCTTAGCCACACACCTGGAACAGAGGGACCAGTTTCTATCTGGTGCTAAGAGGTCAGCAATCCTTGCAAAATCAGAGAAATGTCTGCAAACCCTGGAGAAAAAGATTTTTAAAGGCTAAGAATTGAGATCACTTCTTGCAGAGCCACGGAGATTGATGCCCCGTGTCCCCTAAGATGAAAAAAGAACCACATGGTGCAAAGAGCTGGTGACAAACAACCCATTATCCCTTTGCATGCAAAATGGGTGGCGAGGTGCAGAGGGCTGTGCTTTAAACAGCAGTCCCACTTTTGGCTCAAGTGGCTGCAGATCACATCTCAGCACTTCAGAGTGTCCAGTCATAGGAAAGAAATATCCCAGCAGCTCCCATACTGCATCCATCCCCTGGAATCATGGAATGGTGTGGGATGGAAGGGACCTTCAAAGCTCATCCGGTCCAACCCCTGCCATGAGCAGGGACATCTTCATCAGCTCAGGTTGCTCAGAGCCCCGTCCAGCCTGGCCTGGGATGTCTCCAGGGATGGAACATCTACCACTTCTCCGGTTAACGACCCACCCGATGGCCACAATGCCTCTTCTGCTTGGCCAAAGCAAATTCCTAAGGATAAATACCCAATACAGGGATGAATCTGAGCTGGACTTCGATCTGGATATGAACCTTGTGTTTCCAGTTTTATCTTTGCTCTAAGTAACTCTTGGAGAGTTTGGTATTTTTTTCAGGAGTTCACTTGTACCAGTAATTCCATATTGTGTAACTCACAATATCAAGCTTTTTTATCATTTCTATAGCCAGTGTACAGTTCAATCACATTAACATACAATAATCCTCCGGCAGACATTACAGCATTAGGAATTACAAATTTATCTTAAAGAGCGCTGCAATAGCTTGTGTAACATAAACCTATGTAATCCTCCCCAATACTCTCAGGAAAGTTCTGCAGAATTTGAAGAAGACCAGAGGTGAAGAACTAAATTATTTGCGCAGTGTTATAGCAACTGGCTAAAATACTGTCATATATACAGAATTATATAAAATTATTTTATCATGGTGTGCTAAAATGATCATGTTAAGTTAGGTTTTGGTAATAGGCTCAAGTTGCTTGCTGGCAGAGATATTATACTGTCTCTTTTTATTTAAGTGGAATTTTTATCATATCCACATACAAAGAACAAATGTGCTTTGTGAGGTAATTTTTAAATTGCAATGGTATCAGTTAAAAGATCAGCAGTTTTCCCTAATCTGAAATTACCCAACCAGACGAACAAGTCTGTCCGTACTAAACTTACTTGTTCTTTAAAACACCAGCCTTAAGTATTCACCCAGCTAAAAAGACAGGACATGCAACACTTCCTAAATGCTAAGAGAAAATGATGTGAGTTCAGAACCAATGAAGTCAATTACAAAATACAATGTCATTAATGGAAAACCTGCCAGTAGCTCATTTTCCAGTATCTACTCTGTGTGGCCAGTTCAGACTGGTTACCACCTTCCACTTCTATCATAGAATCATAGAATCACAGAATCCCAGAATGTCAGGGGTTGGAAGGGACCTGGAAAGCTCATCCAGTGCAATCCCCCCATGGAGCAGGAACACCCAGATGAGGTTACACAGGAAGGTGTCCAGGCGGGTTGGAATGTCTGCAGAGAAGGAGACTCCACAACCCCCCTGGGCAGCCTGGGCCAGGCTCTGCCACCCTCACCATGAAGAAGTTTCTTCTCAAGTTTAAGTGGAACCTCTATGTTCCAGCTTAAACCCATTACCCCTTGTCCTACCATTGGTTGTCACCGAGAAGAACCTGGCTCCATCCTCCTGACACTCACCCTTTATATATCTGAAAACATTAATAAGGTCACCCCTCAGTCTCCTCTTCTCCAAACTAAAGAGCCCCAGCTCCCTCAGCCTTTCCTCACACGGGAGATGCTCCACTCCCTGCAGCATCTTGGTGGCTGCGCTGGACTCTCTCCAGCAGTTCCCTGTCCTGCTGGAACTGAGGGGCCACAACTGGACACAAGATTCCAGGTGTGGTCTCCCCAGGGCAGAGCAGGGGGGCAGGAGAACCTCTCG